>NW_027656024.1:0-216130 GCF_964235325.1 Thermobia domestica
CTACTACTGATATTATAAACATATTAATTTTTAAATGTTATAAACAAATTAAGATACATGTCTCACCATTTCATCAACATTTGCGCATACATATTTATGTTCACAATATTTGCAAGATACTGACCTATCTATATAATTTTGCACGTAATATTGCCACACAGGACCTTTCTTTCTAACTATTTCTCGAAATTTCATGCATTAATTCACATGTAAGAGAAGTTCGAGTACCTCTTCAGAAATTCGAAAATGAAAATCTTTTATTACTTCCCACGGTTATGCTGGTTAGTCTAAAGGAGACGGTGATGATGAGTAATGAATGAAATGGAATGAAGAAAGTGGGAGGAAACGGGAGAACCCCGAGAAAATCCACGTACAGGGTGTTTGTCCACCAGGGATGGAGTGGGTCGGTGGGTCAAGTTTTCTGAGTGGGTCAGAGGGTCGTGGGTCAACAGCATGTAAACCACTGTGACCCACCACCCACCATGACCCACTGTGACCCACTAACCACCGCGACCCACTACGACCCACCACCCACCGTGACCCACTGCGACCCACCACCCACCATGACCCATTGCGACCCACCACCTACAGTGACCCACTGTGACCCACCACCCACTGCGACCCACCGACTCAGTATGATCTACCGACCCTCTCTTCTCACTGCATTGTAGACAGTATCTTCTGAAGACTGGTAAATTTGTCTCCGTTTTACTTTCAAGACCTTCATTTCCCTTCCTTTTCCACTTGTTTCTGTCTATTTACCTGAGGTGAGTATATCTAACCAAGTGAAAAAAGAACTTCAAGCACTTTTGGATATTGATATATTTAATAGTAATAATAGCAATAGGACTTACACTACAACTTGGCTTTCGAGACCTGTGAGTTTTTAGAGCTAACTACTGGAAAAAATACATTTTTGAATCACTGTAATATATAAAAAATTGAATGCAACTATGTGTGCCTGATCATCACGGTCAAATTGCAAAGTCAAATGAAATTACTTTCGGTATATAGTTCGGCCTTAATCCAAATTGGGATGTTATATTGCTTTTATTATAATGCATAATATCCTAAGGAGGTAGTGAGGATCCAAATTTTTGCGAAAAAATGAGTATCTCGCAAGCCGTTAAACTTACGGAGCTAAAGTTCAGTGTGTTAACTCTTTATTGAAAAAAAAAAAACAAAATGTGTCCTAGCATTTTTTTAAATTCTCCTTTATGTGGGGGAGGGGCACTTTCTATATTTCTATATGGAAAATTGGTAGTGAGTTGGTTTGTAAATATGAGGGATGGGCACGAGCGAGTTCGAGCGAGTTTCGAGTCGAGTCTAGCCAAAACGAGCCTAATCGTATGTGTAGTTCAAGTACTTTTTTCAAGTATCATACATACACAATACAATTATTATCAATGACACATTATTATTATTATTATAAGGACCGCCGTGGCTCATTGGTAGAGTGTTCACCTCTGGTGCATGGAGTCCCGGGTTCTATCTCTACTCCCGCCAAGTGAACCTTGTGGTGGACGAACACCGTGTGCATGGGTTTTCTCGGGGCCCGCCCATTTCCTCCCACTTTCTTCATTCCACCATTTCATTCATTTCTCATCATTCTCATCTCCTTTAGTCTAGCCGACATAAGAGTGGGACGTAAAACTCAAAGATTTATTATTATTACAGCGTTTTTGCTTCGCAATCGGAAGGTCCCATGCTCGAATCCAGAGTTCAGTATCCTGACTGAGGTTTTCCAGGGTTTTCCTCAGTTACACCAGGTCAATGTTGAGATGGTATCTTAAAATACAGACCCTGGTCGCCAACCTTCCACTTCCTTTCCCAATGTTATTATTGTTGATTTGAGGGCTCCAGTGTAAAATTGTCTCTGAGATTGTATCTGGTAGCTTAGTAATAAATCAATAAATATATCACTCGTTCACTTAATTATTATGTATTATTACGTATTATGGATTTAAATATTGATCATGTATTAACAAAGAAACAACTAAGTGATAAATCTAAAAAAATTAAAGAAGGTAAAGGAATGGATTTAACTTTAACTACTGCACAAATGAAAAAGATTAAGAAAGAGCATATGGGCGGTTTTATCTTTACAATTCCAGCCATTTTAGCAGCTTCAGGAGCAGTTGGCTCATTAGCAGGTGGTGCAGCAGCGATTACTAAAACTGTACTGGATGCTAAGAAGAATAAACAAGAACTTGAAGAACAAAAAAGACACAATATGGCTATGGAAGAAAAGCAGGGAGCAGGTTAACCAAAGAAGTCAAAAAACTAAAACCATTAACCAACATCGATATAGAGAGGTTGGCTAAAGAATTAAAGAGAAAACGATTTAGAGGTGTATTTATGAGTGATGAACTTCCACAAAAACCTTATGTAAATGAGTGTGGTATAGTTAACCTTGATAAATCAGAAAACATTGGTACTCATTGGATGTGCTATTGGAAAAATAACAACATAAAGTACGAGTTCGATTCTTATGGTGGTGTTCCTCCTAAACAACTGGTACAATATCTTGGTACCGAAAACTTATTTTACAATGACGAACGAATACAAAACTTTAATTCAGTTATATGTGGTCATCTTTCTGTTAAGGTTTTAAATCTTCTAAATCAAGGGTATTCTTTTAGTGATGTTATGTATATGATTAAAAATGATTAAGTGCTTTTATGGTTTGTATCCATAAAAGTTTTTTTCTTTAAGATAAATATGGAAGCTATACACAATACATTTTTAGATTATTTTGAGAAGCATGAGGATGAAATAGATGCACTAGATAAATATAATTTTTATCAGTATTTTCAGGATGTTAGCGAGATAGACTTAAAAGATAAAAACAACGTATATAATGTTATTGATTTATGGAAAATGTTAATACCAAAATTTTTGTACACGGAAGAAGAATTGGAAAAGTTAGTCCAATAATTACCTTAAAGGATTTGTCAAATTATAGCTCTAGACCATTAGAATGCAGTAATTGTGGTAGTAAGTCATTAACAAAAGGTATCAGTAGATACATTTGTGATGATTGTTCTGTAGAGAGTGGTTGGGTTTACAGTACTTGTGAAGAAATGAAAGCTGCTAGCGTAACAAAACCATGGTATGATACTATAAAAAGATTTAAGTTACAGTTATCTCGTTTGCAAGCTTTACAGGATAGAATTATTCCCAAAGATGTGTTCAAAGTGTTAAATGATGAATTTAGAGATATATCAAAAGATTTAATATCAACAAAAGATGTTCTAGAAGTACTAAAGAAAAACATATACACAAAATATTATGATGATGTCTATTTAATACACTATCACCTTACCGATCAAAAACCATTAAAATTACAACATATGGAGGAAACACTTATAAATGAGTTCGAAAACATACACGAGGTCTTTAGGGAGCTGTATCCGGAAAGAGCATTGTTTATTAACTTAAAAGGTGTATTGCACTATCTGTTGAAAAAGCATGATGTTCATGTTGATATTGATTTTAAACACTCGCCTAGACAAATAGAGATGTTAAAGAAATGTTTTGAAAAATTAGGATGGGCATTTTCTGTATAATAAATGAGTATGGATATATTTGGTAATGTTCAAGATAGAAAAGATAATGTTGATATTAGTGAAGAAAAATTAAAATTGTTGGAGAATTTAAATGATGTTGTTAGCGTAAGTCAACTTAGGTCAATAGAAGCCCAATTAGAGAACGATAGAAAACAATTTGAAGATACATTAGAAACGTTACAAGACACATACATAAAGAAAGAAGATTTTGAAAAGATTAGGATGAACACTACTAAATTGATTATGCAAAAAGAAACCATGCCTCTATTATATCGATTAAGAGCTAAAAACGTTAAGGAGCCAATTTTTAGAATATTTAATCTTTCTAATGGTTACAAATTTCTCTATAATGGGAAAATAATGCACATAGACTTAAGTTTGGATAAATACTTTCTAGATATATATTTGGGTGATACTTTGATTAAAGAGATACCTTTTGACTTTAAGAAGAACGATATAATTACGATTAAACCAAATAAAAATTCTGCTATGGAAGAGGGACAATTATTGTTTGTTGTAATGTACATAGAAAGAGAGCTTTCCTAAAGACGTTTGCTATATAATAAATATGGATATCTTTGGTAATGTTAAAATGATATCAGAGTTAGATAATACAGTTGTGAGAAAAGATATTGCCATGTTAAAAGAAGAGCTTAACTTCATCAAACGGAGTTATGTTATAGAGCTTCCAAGTTGATTGATATCAGAAAATGTTGAAAATCCGTTCTTTTAAATACATAATCTATCTACCGCATTCAAATTTCTTTATAAAGGTAGGATAATGCATATAGAATCATCTTATAATACGTATTTTATAGATATATATTTAAATGGTTCTCTAATTGAAACTTTTCCATTACACTTTAATATAAATGATAAATTAGCAGTTAGATCATCTAAAGATTCTGATCTGAAACATGGTAAATTATTATTGCTTATTATGCATGTAGAAAGAGAAGATGAAGATAGTGATGATGATGGTGAGAATGTTGATAGCATAATATTAAACAGCGATAGTTATTGATTTTCTATATAATAAACAGGATGTATTGTGTTAAGTGTAAGAAATTGACAGATACGGAGAAAGACACCATTAGAATTGAACAAACAAAGAATGGAAGATATCTAAAGAAAGGTATTTGTTCTGTATGTGGTGTTACTAAAACTCAGTTCGTTAAAAAGCCTGATTGACTAGAAGAAGGTAAAGGTGTTAGAGAAGATCTTGTTGAAATGGATAGTGGAGTATTAAAAGGTGTTTCCAAATTAAATAAAGGTTATAAGTATCTGCTAACGATTATAGATGTGTTCTCGAAATATGCATTTGCTGTTCCTGTTAAAGATAAGAGTGGTAAGAATGTTACAGAAGCATTCGAATCCATATTAAGAACGAGAAAACCTAGTAACTTACAAACTGATCAAGGTAAAGAGTTTTACAATAAAGAATTTAAAAAGTTGATGGAGGAAAATAAGATTAATCATTACTCAACCTATAGTGGTAAAAAGCTTCTGTTGTTGAGAGATTTAATAGAACACTTAAACAAAACATGTGGAAAAGGTTCACAACACAAGGAAATTATAAATGGATAGAGATATTACCAAGATTGGTTAGTGAGTATAATCATCAAATTCATAGAACAATTAGTTTAAAGCCTATAGAAGTTAATAACAAGAATGAGCAAACAATATTGGAGAAAGTGTATCAAAAAGAATATAAGCGTGTTAAGCCCAAATACAAGTTAGGTGATCATGTTCGTATCAGTAAGTCGAAAGGGTTATTTGAGAAAGGATATACACCTAATTGGTCAACAGAAGTATTTGTTATTAGTGAAGTTATTCCATCTAATCTACCTACATATAGAATTAAAGATTTAGAAGAAGATGATGTGCAAGGTACATTTTACGAACCAGAACTATTAAAGACGAAACACAAAGATGAATACTTGGTGGAGAAAGTGTTGAGAAAGAAAGGTGATAAAGTATATGTTAAATGGCTAGGGTTTGATGATTCACATAATAGTTGGATAGATAAAAGTAATGTTGTAGTGTAAATATAAATGTTTGTCTTTTATGGTTATTATTCCATAAAAGGTTGGTTTAAGATTACATAGAACAGGCGATGGGAACGATTCTACCAACCACTCTATGTACACAATCAAAGGTGGAAAAAGGCTTGATAACTGGTTCAGAAATAAAGAATCAAAAGAACTAATAGAATATTATGATAGAAAAAGCGCTTCCTTAGAACTGAAGACCAATACGTTCACCATGGACTCGCTTATTAAAGACATTTCAACCCTAGATATCACAGACACAGCGTTTCAATTCATCAAGTCAAAGGATGGTATAGAGTTCCACAAGGCTCTTTACGGTGACTTTGTCGTTATCATGATTAAGAGCGACGACTACCGCAACAGGTTCATGAACGCAACTAAACTTTGTAAGGACGGTGGTAAAAGGATGAGAAAATGGGAAGGTCAAAAGGAAGATCGAGAGAAAGTCCAAGACTTCAACATGTATATTTTTGGTAGTACCGATCGGAGCTCCCTATCTGTTAAGTATTTTCTCACATCTAAAGGTACAAATCCATCAGCCCTCTTAATCTCGGGAGCATACTACCACCCAGACCTCATAGTTCACATTGCAGCTGGTAATGAAATAAACAATCTAATCTCAGGTACATATGTTTGTCTTTTATGGTTATTATTCCATAAAAGGCTAGCGAACCGTTACTCTCTGTGTCAGATGATTATGTAAGGGCGTAACGATTTCAAAAATGATTAAATAAACATTTTTTATATAATAAATATGAATACTATGGAGAGATTAAACTTTATTTGCTATGGAGAGATTAAAGATGATTACTGGTATGGTCTGTTTGGTGATTTCAAGTTGATTATAGACAAATCAACAGGATATTTCAACGCTACTAAGTTGTGTCAAGACGGAGGAAAGAAATTTTATAAATGGTTAGAAAATAAACAATCTAAAGAGTTAACTTCTTATATAAAATCATCGCAACGAATTTGTGGGGATGACTTTAAGATTGTTAAAGGTGGACAATTAGGTATTATACGAGGAACATATGTTCCGAAAGAGTTAATACTTGATATAGCAAGATGGGTTTCACCAGATTTTTATATTAAATGTAATGAAATTATTATTAATTACTTCACTCAGGACAAGACAATGAAGAGTTGCAAAAAAGAGTAGAAGAAATAGATCAAACAATGGAGAGATTGAGAATTCAAAACGAGAGCTTAAAAGAAATTGCAGCACCATATACAGATGATGTTTCAAAAGATAATTGCCTAATCATATATAAGAAGAACAGACCTAATGATCCTTTCCCTTATTATGCTATCAGATGCCAAAAGAGAAGTCTATACAAGACTCTTAATGAAGCAGAAGAAAAATATCCGAATCATGTAATAATATATGAAAGGTTTAGAGATCCTAACAGTATTAAGCTATTCAACCTAATGCAGCAAGAACTAGATATTCGTAAAGGTAAAGGCAATGAGTTTTGGACATCACTATCAGAAGAAGAATTGATTAACAGTATAGATCGCTTGTATGATAGGTTATTATCTGATAATTAAAGTTACAACTGGGGGGCCACCAGCACTGGCCCCCTTTCAAACATACAACCTCATACAATTTTCATCAACGAGTCCGGTCTCTACTCATTCTTATTACAACTTTTATGGTATAATAGCCATAAAAGTTAATTAGTTAAACATTAAAAACCATCTGCTACAACATCGAATGCTAATTTCAATATATCACCTAAATCGGAATTATTATGATATTTTCTTATTATTGCTCTCCAATCCACAAAATGTCTAAATGCATATATAAACTCTACAGATAGGTCTTGATAAATTGTAATGTTAACCCAATGAACTCTGCCTTCGAACTCTGCAATAAATCCTTCTGTTAAATTTTGAGACATTGAAATCATTTCCCAATCTACTTTGTCAGCGTAATCTCTTATAAGGTTTTCTGATAATTGATGAGTTCCAGATAAGTACCACCAATTAACTCTATCTGCATGTTCTCGTATAAAGGCTTCAGAGAGTTCGTTTCTATAAGATATAGCACCAAAATCAACTTTATCTATAAACTCATTAATAAATTCTTCAGATAGGTTTTGATTATACGATACTTCTTTCCAATCAACTCTATCTGCAAATTCTCTTATAAAGTCTTCTGACAAGTCTTGGCTTCCTGAAATAATCTCCCAATCAACTTTATCAGCTAATTCTCTTATAAACTCTTCCGATAACTTTTTCCATAAACATATTTCACTCAAATTAATTTTCTGCAGATATTTACGTATGAAGTCTTCTGTAATGTGATCATAGTTATATTCCCCCTCATAATCATCATAAGCTATAGATAACCATTGTTCATCAGTCAGTGAATCTAATATTTCATCAGACAAGTTCATAACGTTTGCATAGAGAATGTTTTGTATAATAAATGAATTGTTTTCTTTAGTGGCCTTCTTGAACAAATGATCTAACATACCTATGGATACGCTAAAATTTATTTTGTCTTCATCATTATAACCACCAATATCTAAATATTTACATACACAATCAAATATAGGTTTGTAAGATAATATTTCCTTAGCAATAGTCATGTTTGTTTTTATTCTTAGATTTTTTAAATTTATTTCATTTTTTTGTTGGTTTTCGATATAATAAATATGGAGAAAGAATTTGATTTATTACATAATAGACTTAAACTAATTCACCATGATCTTAAACTCTTAGCAGCACTACTAGAGAAGCAAATACTGTTAAAGGAAAAAGAAATATTAATAATGCAACAAAAACATCTGATTTGAGTAGTGATGATGAATATAAATATGGTAGTGATGATTATGATGATGATGATGAGTAAGTTTACAAAAATGATTTAATTTTAATATATGTATATGTGACTTTGATGGGGTATTCTCATCAAAGCCATGTTCTAATACAACGCGTAATATGTAGACAATGGCAGGAGTGTACAATGTTAAGCGTTGTATTAGGACAAATGAAAATAAAAATAGCATGAAAATGAATTAAAAAATTTTGGTGAAGATAAAAATTGAAGAGTGATAATAAGATTTTCTATATAATAAATAAGATGAGCAATTATAATAGATTTACTGTAGTAGAGTTAAGGCGCCAATGTAAAGAGAGGGGGATCAGAAGATATTCCCGATTAAGAAAAGCAGAACTGATAGACCTTCTTAAACAATATAACGATGAACAAAGCAGAAGACAGATTAGAAATATATTCCCATTTAAAGAAGAAGTATTTGAAATACCAAAACCGAAAAGACCTAAGCTAAAAGTTGAATTGAAAGAAACATCATTGAAATATAGATTACAGACATTTAGAATAGAAAACATTGATGGATATAAAGATCCTTTGAAATTCTTAAATGCAAGTAGTAGGATTGTTAAAAATAAAATCAAGGACAGTTTTAAACTTTTCAATGCGCTTAAAGTTAATATGTCATTTATTTGTAAATTTAAAAAAGAAAATACGATACAAGAACATAATTTTAAAACTTCAAATGAAATAATACTCGAATTTACAGATTTAGATGACTTTTGTAAAAAGCTTCATACAAACTTATAAGAGAAATGGAAGAGTTTCAAAGTAAAGGATCTGGATGGATGTTACATTCTATAGACTTTTTAGAATTAAGAATTAATAAGTATGCATCAATGAGAGGTTCCTCTTACATAGAACTTCCATACATGATTAAGAAGAGAAGAGCATGTGTTAATATAAAGAATAATGATCAAAAGTGTTTCCTATACTCAGTCATATCTGCATTATATCCAGTTAAACATGGGCAACATGGAGACAGGGTCTCTACATATAAAAAACATGAAGATAAGTTTAAAGATGTTTTTAAAGATATCCCATTTCCTGTACAAATTACTGATATAGCCAAGTTTGAAAAGAGAACTGATATTTCCATTAGTGTGTTTAGTTTTGATGATAACTATTCAATTTTTCCACTTCGAATCGCACAAGAAAAGAAAGAAAAACATATCCATCTGTTATATCTTAAAAGTGAAAAGAAAACTCATTATTGTTGGATTAAAGACTTGTGGAAGCTTGTAGGCAGTCAAATAACTAAAGATGGTCATAAAAGATTCCTATGTGAAAGATGTTTAGCTAAGCATTTTAAATCAGAGGAGTTATTAAAAGAGCATGAAAAATACTGTGGATTATATTCAGCTGCAAAAATCGTTTTACCAAAAGAATGGAATAAGGTACTTGAATTTATTAATCATAAACGATCTTTGAGAATTCCATTTACAATTATTGCTGACTTTGAATCACTATTAAAGGAAATTATTACATGCCAACCTGATCCAGAAAGATCTTATTCAAACGCATATCAAGAACATAAACCAAATAGTTTTACATACTTAGGTCAAAAGTACTTTAGATTCTTATAAAAGCAAACCAGTAGAATATATAGGAGATAATGTATCAGATGTATTTGTAGAAAAATTAAAAGAAGAAGCTATTAAAATTGTAAAGATTTATGATACTTATAAACCTATGAATCGCCTTACAGAAGAAGAAAGAAATATATTTGAATCATCTGAAAAATGTCATATTTGTGAAAGAACTTTTGAAGAACTTCCACGCTTATTAGAAAAGAAAATAGAGAGGTTAAATATTTTAACTAGTTATTTAAAAAAGAAAATCGAAGAAGGTTATAAACATCTAGAAGAGGAATTGTATATGAAAAAAGATGATGATGATATTGATGATATAGATGACATATTAATAGATATAAAAGAGCAAAAGGAGGATATAGAAGTTATACTTGATGAATGTACTAAAGAATTGAAAAAGACTATAAACAATATAAAATCATGTATAACCAAAGTTGCTGATCATGATCATTTAACTGGAAAATTTAGAGGAGCTGCTCATTCTTATTGTAACATAAAATATACAAACCCAAGATTTATTCCTGTGTTCATTCATAACTTATCTGGATACGATACACGTCTATTTATAAAAAGTTTAGGAGGCGGAGAATTAGAAGAAAAGATAACTATAATACCTAACACAGAAGAAAAGTATATTACATTCCCAAAAACGATAAGATACAAGAATAAAGAAAATAAAGAACGATCAATCCAATTAAGATTTGTAGATTCGTTTAGATTTTTATCAAGAAGTCTAGCTGAATTAGCAAAAAATTTAAAACCAGAACAATTTAGAGAAACATTAAAATTCTTTCCTAAAAATGTAATTGATTTAGTAAAAAGAAAAGGTATCTATCCATATGATTATGCTGATTCACCTGAAAAACTAGATGAACCTGTTCCACTATCTAGAGACAAGTTTAAGAATAGATTAACAGGGGAAGATATAAGTGACGAGGATTATAACCATCATCTATTAATCTGTAAGATATTCAATTTAAAAACCTTAAGAGAATATACTCAATTCTACAACAAAATAGATGTACTTCAATTAACAGACATTATTGAAAACTTCAGAGATACAGCTCTTAATACATATAAATTAGATCCTGCATGGTATTCAAGTCCAGGCTTTTTCTGGGATGCAATGTTAAAGATGACACAACAAAAATTAGAATTGTTAACTGATTATGATAAACTGCTCTTTATAGAAAAAGGTATAAGAGGTGGAATTTCTCAATGTTCAAATAGATATGCAGTAACTAATAATAAGTATCTAAAAATTATAATCCTAAAGAGAAAAGTTCTTACATAATGTACATGGATGCAAATAACGAATATGGATGGGCTATGAATCATCATATGCCTTATGGAGAATTCGAATGGAAAAAGATTATTAATGGTGTAAATGATAAATACTGGATAAATAAAATATTAGAGACAGACGATGAGTCTAATACTGGATACATACTAGAAGTCGATTTAGAGTATCCAAAAGAACTTCATAATAAACATTCAGATTTGCCATTAGCTCCTGAAAATTATATAAACAACAAGAAACTTCCAAAATTATTAACAACACTTTACAATAAAGAAAACTATATATTACATTATCAAAATTTAAAATTCTATGTGTCACAAGGTCTCAAAATTAAAAAGATACATAAAATATTAGAATTTAAACAATCAGGCTGGTTAAAGAAATATATAGAATTAAATACAGAACTTAGGTCGCATGCAAGGAATGATTTTGAAAAAGACTTCTATAAACTAGCGAATAATGCAGTATTTGGAAAGACTATGGAAAACATAAGAAAGAGAGTAGATATAAAACTAGCACATAATGTAGAATTAGCAGAGAAACTAATAGCTAAACCTACTTTTAAAGATAGAACTATATTTTCCGAAGATCTAGCTGCTATTCATATGTATAAGACAAAAATTACTTTTAACAAGCCTATCTATGTTGGGATGTCTGTTCTGGATATATCTAAAATTTGTCTATATGATTTCTATTACAATGTGTTGAAGAATAAATATGGAGATAAAGTCAAACTATTAATGAGTGACACAGACTCGGTTATAGCACATATAGAAACAGAAGATGTATATGAGGATATGAAAGCTATGTATGAGCATCTAGATACATCTGATTACAAAGATAATAACAAATATGGGATAAAACAAGTTAACAAGAAAGTATTAGGAAAATTCAAAGATTAGCTGAAAGGTGAAATCATAGGAAAAGTCGTAGGTCTCAAATCAAAGATGTATTCAATACAAGCACCTCAAATAGACTTCGAAGATAAAGACTTTAAAAATAAACTTGATAAAGACAAATGTTGTAAAAAGGCAAAAGGAATAAAATCGAATATTGTTAATCAGAAATAACTTTCAAAGATTACGAAGATTGTATCTTAAAAGATTATGAATTATATAAAATGCAAAATACTATTAGGAGTAAAATACATAATGTATATTCAGTAGAAGAAAACAAGCTAGCATTAAGCTCTTACGATGATAAAAGATACACATTAGAAGATGGGATACATACTCTAGCTTGGGGCCATTATTCGATAGATTTAAGGAAAGAAGATTTACTAACAAAGCTAAAAGAACTAATGGATAGCTATATCAAAGGGAGACAAGAAAAAGAAAAGCGAAGAATAGAAAGTTTAAGAAATGTTTAGATATAAGTTTTAGATGTAAGTTTAGGTGTAAAATTCTTTTATGGTTATATATCATAAAAGTAGATTGAAGATATATCCTGTATGGGGTCAATGTGGGGAAGATGTAATTTTCGATGTGTATAATTAGATTCTATGCTGGGGGATTTCATACATAAAAGAGCCTGGTTTGAGGAAGTGGCGCCAAACTGGTGTTATGAATACTACTGATAATCCCGGAAATAACTTCCAATCTCTCATTTTACAATCGTGAGTAGCCCATTTTGATATTTTTTTCAGTTACAGCGCCTTCTGTCAGGCAACGAAGGTGTCTAACACAAAAGATACGTAGTTTTTCCAGGAAATCCGAATCTGCAATAAAAAATGGGGATTCTTGTTTACGATTTTAAAGTTGACCCTCTCCAGACCCCAGGGAATAGGGCAGGGAGTCGAGTGTGGCATCGTTGACTGCTCCTAAACAACTTTTCTTACTTTTTTTTAAAAAAAAATCCGATTTGTAGTTTTCCTGATATTTCTAAAAACGGTTTTAAATGCTTCTCCCGGTGTCTCTTTCCTCCGGATTCTCTCATTTTTCCCATATTCTAATAATATCAATTTATTTTACGATCATTCATTTCCAGTAATAATATACAGGGTGTTTCAAAGCAAAATAGACAACGTTTGGGAGGTAATTCCTGACATCAAGATAAGATAAAAAGTATAGATCAACCTCGGTGCAGAAATGCTTTCTTTCGGAGTTATAGGTTGCCGAAAACATGAAAAAATGAGTTCTGAAGGCCGATTACTTCAAAAGTTGTAAATCTACTGTAGTCGGGTCAAGACTTCACTTAGAAACTAATACATGTTTCACAATCCTAAGGTACTCATGCAACAATTTTTATAGAGGGAGTTTGAACATGGCATATAATTTGAAGTACTCAATATTCCTGGATATTTGAATAGGGCACGTTCTAGTTCCTAAGGGAAGTCTCGACGCGACTAGGGTAGGTCCGCGTATTAGGATTGGAACTATAGGCATTTAAAGTTCTTTTTCTTTCATGATTTCGGCAGCCTCTAATCCGAAAGGAAGCATTGGTGCAACCAGATTTGTCTATATTTTGAATGATTTCATTTGCCAAAACATGATAGAGGTGAATTCACAAGTGAGTAAGAGCTTCATACTCATTGTATTTCTTTTAGAAAATGATGTATCAACAAATCCACTTGGTTTCTTAGCACTGCAGTTGGTAACACTGTGTAAGTTTTTCTCCTTTTCCTATTTTCATTCAATATAACTGAATAGCACTGAATTTTGCAAAATTTGATTTTTTTATATTGACTACGGAAACATTTCACCGCAAATTAAACTGCTTACAAAATTTCGAATTGAAAGTTGATTTAGACTATAATCTTTACGATTCCGTTTTCTTTCTTTCTTTGTGAATGTTTACTCTGCTCGCTATCCTTTTACGCTTAAATAGTTTATTATACTAGCTTTCTATAAACTGTTTTTTCGACAAACCTGTATGGATTAATTTTCTTACAGTAATATGGTTACCAGATGGTTTAACACTAACAAGCATTCGTGACATACAATTAGTTTTGCGAACATTTTCGCTTTTGAATTTTACAAGTGTGTGCAGTTTGCTTACCGAACAACTAAGCGTTTTCTGAAAAGATTTATATTTACTATTTACTAATAATACGTGCTCAGCATCTGATTCAGTGACTAGCTCTCTACTCAGTGCACTACTATTGCACCGCACACTCAAAATTATTATCATCATTCTTGCAACATTCAACAAAATGATCATTGACATTTATCAAAAGAATTTACGTTTACGCTTCCGTATCACTTTGTAACGTTGATCGTCAAATTTACCTTTTGAATACATTTTCTGGACGCTTTTCGAAAATTTAGGAAGCAACGCCACAAGCGTTACATTTTCTTTAGCTTTGTGCGAACCTTTTGTAAGTTTGCTTCTTTTTCTTACTTTTTCTTTGCTATGGGCTTGTAAATGATTGTACTTTTTTTGCAACTTTACTGCAAACGTATTTTATTTTACTGAAGGTTGTTTACTAGCTTTTATTTTTTTCCAAGTTATAATGCTCTCCTGTGGTTACAGGGATCATCACCTAATTCAAAGCCATTTTTCTCCTTTCTAAATTTAGAATTAACTGTGCAAATGAGTATAGAGAAAGCTTTTTGCTCAATACACGTTACTTGTCCTTGCCTGACTACTATCTCACAGCTAATTTGACTGCTTTACTACTACCTAATTGAACAGCATTATGTTTAAAAATATATAAAGAAGCAATACTGGCGGGGATGTATGCTTACCTATTAGTCGGTGCAGTACCTGGGAAACACTCAATGTCTAACAGAAATTAGAAAGTACCAAAGCGCATCAAGTTCTCATTTTTTCCTCTAATTTCATTACAAAATACATCAGTACATTCCTTGTTAACCGACATGAACATAACTCGAGAACGTCAATCAACCGTTTGTATAACGTACAATTTAATTTTGCAACAACTACCTGTTGGCTATCATTTTTAATATTGGACATGTTTGCCACAACTTGGGAGCTAAAACTTTTGTTAACCGCTGAAATGTAAGGCTAACTTTTTCTTCATCTCTGGAAGTACTAGCTACTACCCTGCTGCCTACACCATTTCTTTGTTTTGTACCTCAAGCTTTCCTTCAAATTGTATGAAAATTTTTAGCATAATCTAAGCATGCAAACCTAATTTTACCCAAGTTACCACAAATTTTGATTTTGAATTTGGAAAGTTGCATGAGGTCTCAACGTTTTGACCTAAAACGATTGATAATATTTGAATACGTTCTTGCATTTTACTCATGACCTTATTGGAAGACTTTTCGGTAACTTCTAACAATGTTTACAAAGTTAAACTTTTACTTTCAGTTACGATTGCACGCTAATATACACAATAAGGCGATAAATGTCAACTAAATGTCACTACTCCTATTTTACCTAATATTATTTTCAGGATGAATTCGTTTGTGAAGATCAAAGCTAATGAAATAAAGCAACATTAACGGTTTAAGGCACAAGTATTAACCAATCATACATGGGAAGGAAATAATTACAATAGTAATAAGAGCTAAAACATATATGCTGTACTTTATACGTTAGACAAAAAAAAGTCAACATGACATGGGGACAACATATCTATAGACATAGGCGTGCTCTGAAGAAAATTAAAAATATATATATGATCATCGTAGACTATCTGTGAAAATTTGATTATGATATGCTCTTTAATTTTGCTCATCATACCTGGATAGGCTTAATGAAAGGCATATTGCTGCAAGCAGATCGTTAAAATTTTTTTCACTACTAAGCAGGTATTGGACAGGAAATTTATCCAATACTAAAATTCTGAAAATTTACATTAGGGATGCGCATGAGTCGAGACACACTTTGTAAAATTCAAGATTAGTCGAGATAAACATTTCTCGACTCAAACTTTGGAGTCGAGTCGAGACTGCTCGTAAAAATCTCTAATGTCTCGAAAATCTATAATTTTTAATGCTATTTTGAGAAAGCATTCACTTAGAAATAGCCTTGAAACGAATTCCAGCGTTTATTACTTTAGAAAGATACAGAACGCATAAACTTAATAGTTAATCTTTCGAGATTGAGATTTAATTTTCAGCTCAAATCAGTTAATGAAAAACTAATACTTAATATCGTGATATTTGATTGTACTTCAAATATAATAATAATAATTGGTTATGTAGTTTGTATAAAACTATTGCGATAAAGTGAACTTCATAAATTCTCTGAACGAAATGGGATGGTGCAAATCCGTCGTGTTCGAAGGGAACAGCTCCTTGACACCTGTATTGCGGGACGGAGACAAGCTTGGCGCGGCTCAATTTGCTCTGGGAAACATTCACGTTAGCATTCATGTGTCTAGAGGAGCTAGAGTAAGGCACCATGGCTGCCGAGGCGTATCGTACACTGCTTGCAGACTACGTACACCCCTTCATGACAACCATGTTTCCCAACGGTAGTCGCATTTTCAACAATATAATGCACCATATCACAAGGTCATGAGTGTGATGGAGTGGTTCGTGGAAAACAGGATCGAGTTCCAATTCATGTACTGGCTTCCCAACTCGCCGGATCTGCACCTAATCAAACATATCTCGGATATGATTCAACGTGTCATCAAAGAGCATCGCCCCCTCCACGAAATTTACGGGCATTAGGTGACCTGTGTGTGCACATATGGTGCCAACTTTCTCCAGCGACTTACCAAGGATCATTGCGTCCATGCCAAGAAACATCACCGTTGTTATCCGTGCCAAAGGTTGATATACTGACAATTAGGTAGGTAGTTATAATGTTGCGGCTGTTGTGTGCGTATATCTTAACAAGTATATTTTGTCTCGACTCGAATTTCAAGACGTCTCGAATTCGAGCCTAGTCAAGACAGAAATTGTCGAGTTGAGAGACGAGTCGAGACAAAAACATATTTTCGAGTCGAGACAACATTTTCTTGAGACGAGTCAAGACCGGCTTAAATCTCGACTTCACTCGACTCTTGCGCATCCCTAATCAACATGAAATATCAGAATTTTTGTAGTACGCTTCGTTCCTCCAGAAGTTGTTGAAGCATTAGGAAGTTTAAACACAGTATCAGCAGCTGACACTGAACATTTGTTTTCCTTTTCTCGGAGCACAAACATGCTGCTGGTACTTTTACATTTCAGAAAATTAGAGGTAGAATAATGTTCAAATGTGCCCTTTAATTTTTGTTCAAAACTGCCCCAACCGACATGACAAAGCAAAATTTGGTAATACACAGACAGCATGAACTACTGTGAAAGACAAAGGGCAACACTAGATAAGTAAATTAATGTACTTACTTCTGCAATGAATGCCAGATAATATCGAATCACAGCCTTCTGGCAAATATCTTACAAAAATTCAGAAAAATTCCAACTTTTCACCCCACAAATGTAACAAAGTACTGCTGTTCACAAACAATTACACTAAAATGGTAGATAACAGTTGACAGGCACGTAACAGAGTGTTGTCAAGCTAAAAATTTTGAAACCATCAGATATGCTATTATTCCTCTCCTGTTATGTTAAATGTTCTAAGGTACACCCCGTTCAAGTGTACCCCCTCTCGTATTATGTCTTAAAAATAGTCTACAGTACCCCAAAACCTTAACAAGCACTTTAATATTTTTTCAGAAGTACATCTGTAAAATTGAAGATGCTACCCCTACACCTCCGAAATTAATTAAATTGGCTGGACATTTAACGCAATAATATTTTTTTAGTGATTACAAACATGACTGGGGTTCGCCTGCTGCAGTAACTAAACTCACATTGTTCAGTTACTGTAGTAAGTCCTAATCCTGTTCTTAATAAAACATTTATTTTGACAAAATATATTTGATGTGATTGTGTATATATTTTTATAATGGATTTTAAATTAATGTTTTTATGATGATAATAATAATATTCTGGTATCCATTTATAGCTTTTGTTTTTAATTTTGTAGTTTGATTGAGAGCCAATGTGTGCCGTCTGCTTTGCGATAAGAGAGAAATTAGATTAACGTTCAATCTTCCTGTAACAAATAACGTATATAATACTGCAAAGGCTCATACTTTAATGTACTCGCAAGGAATTCCAGCAGTTAAACAACACGTATACTGCAGTCAGAGTACATTAGTAAGATTTATATCAATTTCTGTTCTGGTGCAGATGATTCACAATGGTTCTTTAGTCATATATTAGCATTTTCTTAAACCCGACTACCTTCGTCTTTGAAAGTTCTTCCATCAATTCCCAAACTTATCTGCAGGTGGCACTACTCTAACTTTCTCTCGTTTCATGACGACAATTTTTGTTTGATGTAATAAGGTTAGTACTACTCAACGCCTAGTATGTACCATTGCTGTCCACTAAGTGGAATCCGACATAGGGTCTATGAATTGTGATATCTAAATTAGTAGACACTTGAAGGTGTCAGCCGAAGTTGGAAGTTTGAAGTTTGTTTTATATTTTGTACTTTTCGAGGCAGAAATCTGAATGAATGGACCCCTTACTTCAGTGGTTTCACTTTTTCTTCTGGGCGACAATAGTATCATACATACTACCTTCCTTTAAATGCTTTCCTTGAAAGCCCTGCGAAACATAACTTATTGTGGGAATGGACCTTTTTTTTTTTACTTTGTGCACATATTACCTATATTATTACTTCCGGAAGTTTCGCTTAATGACTCTACTCTACAAAGTGATTTGATTCGATACTGGAATAGTCAAATGTGGTGTACAGTGACATTATTAACACGAATAAATCTATTTTTTCTTGTGTAATTTACACCTTCTGCAGCTAAACTATACAGGAAGAGTGCACAGCCTAACTCGATTATACAGCAGATCTTCAGGTAATGAGTCACTCATTTCCCATTCTTTATTTCATGAATAGACATACGTAATTGCTACCAATATCTGACTTATCAGCACACATTCAGCTGCAAATCAATATACTAGCTGAAAATATTTACTTCTCGATCACATTCAAATGAAATGAATACACAGTTTTTTTTTGAGACGGAGAGGAAAATACAGTGATTCATTAACTTTATAATATCAAAGATTGTTTAAATGGCCAATTCTAAGAATATTCTTTAGCAGCTGATTGTACAAGCTGATTTGTCTTATACATGGACTTCATTTGAAATATAATCTTCGTGCTATTTATGATTTCATCAAAAGGGGATTATTTTATTGGAGTTACTTTACCAATAAATGAAATGTAATGGAATCTTTAAGTTTTACGTCCCACGGTTTTGCCGGTTAGGCTAAAGGAGACGGTCATAATGAGAGATGAGTGAAATGGTGGAATGAAGGTGGGAGGAAACGGGAGAACCCCGAGAAAACCCACGAGCACGGTGTTTGTCCACCACAAAGTCCAGACGGCGCGAGCTGGAATCGAACCAGGGTCCCCAAGCACCGGAGGTTAACGCTTACGACTGAGCCACCGCGCAACCCTCTTTACCAATAAACTATCTGTGTATAATGAAATTATTATATTATCTTTGATTAAGAAGGGATGAGTCAAGGCAGAGGAAGAGATCCCTACAAATCGCGTCCTGGTCTATAAACCTTGAAAGTCTATGGTCGGTGATGTGGGCCTTGCAAGGATGATGAGTAGTCACCGAATAGTCTGATCTCAAAGCGCATTTTGTTTCGGTTTCGATTCTCAAGGAAAGAAATGTTCAGTGTTCAAGCAGCACGGAGGAAGTTCGGGGAGTTATCTAAACTAAAAGATGGCGGATTCCGATCTTAAAATAAAAAATGCGACAAATATGAGTCAAGATACTGCTACACATCATCAGCTGAACATCAGGGAGAGGGACAAATGAAATACAGGTAAGACAAACTATTATATATATATATATATATATATATATATATATATATATATATATATATATATATATATATATGTAATATGTGTGTGTCTCTGTATTTAAGAATGGGTTGAACTTCTACCTCAGATGCAGCTAACACTAAACTATATAAGATGAATGAAGGTTCATCTCAATATACCCAAAACAGACCCATATTTTCTCATTTTATTTTGACGAATATTAGACAGATGCTCGAAAATGTCTCTTCTGTCCTAGGATTTGATACATACGCCTACATATTTTATCCTTAAATTAGCTAGACGCCAGACTCGTATTTCCAGTCGCCATGGTATATATTATATTTTCCCAGGTGGAGAAAGGCGACACGCTGAAACCACAACTCAAAATGGCTTTCTACGATTATTATTATTAGTAGTAGTAGTAATAGTAGTATGACTACTATTATTATGTTAGTAGTAGTAGTATAGTAGTAGTACGAGCAGTATACTGAGTAAAAGTAATAATAATGAGAAGTTAACAAATGTATTGTTTAACCCGTTCAGTAACAAAGGACTTCGGACCATCTTGAGTGTCCTCTAGCACTGCTATGAAGTTTCTAGAATCCACAACCATACCCCAACCGGGACTCGAAGTCGGGACCCTTGAGTCGCTGGCTTGACGCCACAAACCACACGAACACCAGGTCTGCAAGAAGATGAAATAGCATAGGCCAGAGTTTCCCAACCTAGGGGTCGCGAAGATAAGCAAAAGAGTTAAATATAATTAGAGTCTTATATTTGAAGATATTTTTAAATAATTATTATTTTGAATTTTGTTCTGATAGGCAATGTTTATTTTTATACATACTGTCAAGTACAACAAGAAATTGGCCTACTAAACATTTTCAACAGGAGCAGAGTTGGTTAAAAATCAATTTAAATGAAAGAGGTACGATATGAAACTAATGAAAACTGCTTATTGAAATACCAGAAGAATGCAAATGTACTTTATTTTTTTAAAAAATCTATGACTTAAAATTGAGAGATTTACGAAGTTTTAAAATTTTCAAACGGCCTCCATTTTGAAGTAGTATGACGGATGAGATTCGATATTTGAAATACGAATGAACGGACCAAATTTGATATTTTAACATTCGCTTTTAGGGAAGTTACCCTGTAAAAATGGATTCTACTATTATAGAAATAGAAGCATATAGAGAGATCGCCGCAATAGGTTTATTAAAAGCCCCACACAAGCTTATACTAGCCAGAAATTATAAAGTGTCACTGGCATGAGGATGTGATAATATGGGTGTCGTGATCGGCGGTTAAGAACCACTGGTATACGATTATTATTATTATTATTATTATTATTATTATTATTATTATTATTATTATTATTATTATTATTATTATTATATTTTTGTCATCTTCGTCTTATTGCCGACCTCATTTTCATGTTTGTTGAGGCAACAAGCCAACGACTCAAGGGTCTTGACTAGTGATGGGCAGTGGGAAGGAAACTAAAAAGTTGGAATATTCCCGGGTTTTTTCCCTGGCATATATATTCCCGGGAAGGAATTTATTTCCATTTCTTTATTTTATTTTCCAAATTATAAGAACCATATGACTAATTACTTTATTTTCATTTATTCCCCTTTATTTCTACGTTTTAAATAATTTGGAGGTTAAAAAAATTGAAATTCGTTAACTGTACTTTATATAACTAATTAATAATATGACTTTTTTATAGTTCCATTTCCATTCGCACTAGAAAGTAGCAATGCACTAATTTATGAACGACCGAAAGAAATAGTTTGCAAAGTAATCTAGAAATTCTATAGAGATAGAGGTGAAGTACTATCAACACACCCCGAACCACCGTCAGTAATAGATTTGCTGTCTTTGATTCGAATTTTGCTCTCTGAGAAAGAATCAGATATTCAATGAAGAAATTTCTGTAGTCGTAAATACACACAGCGGACAAAAAATTAGTCACCCCTCAAGAATTCGTGAACAGCAGTAATTAATAGCGTGTAACACCACCTCTGGCTTTGTTAACTGCCTGGATTCGGTTTGGAAGCGAGTCCACAAGGCCTTGCAGGTATGTCACATCCAGTTGAAGCCACTCGTTCAGGATTTGATCGCGCAAATCCGCCAAACTGCGTGGATGCCGCTTTCGGCGTTTTACCCGCTGTTCCAACATGTCCCACAGATTCTCGATAGGGTTCAAGTCTGGTGACTTTGCAGGCCAATCTAGATGGAAGAGGATTTGGAAGTGTTCATCATACCACGCACAAATTGTTCCAGCCCTATGAACTTTGCTGTTGTCGTATTGAAAAATAGGAGTCTCCACAGCATACTCATCATGAAGATGTTGACTGAAAGGCAACACTTGCCCATCCAGAATTTTCAAATAAACATGCTGGTTCATTGTAGTGGTGACCTCAGTAAGTGGGCCCAATTCATGATAAGAAAACCACTCCCAAAACATCACAGACCCACCTTCGACTTGAACATGCCCTTGCACACATTCAGGATGAAAGGTTTCATGTGGCCTTCGGTGCACTCGACGACGTGCGTCATTGGAATAGAAGCTAAAACGTGATTCGTCAGTCCACATTACCTTCCACCAGTCAGCTACTGTCCACGTTTGGTGATTTCTCGCCCATTGAAGACGCGCAGCTTTATGTGCCTGTGTGAGCAATGGCCAGACTCCAAATGTTCAATGCATGCAGTTCCCGTCGTAATGTTCTTTCGCTAGCAGGTTGGGATGGACCTGCATTCAGTGTCTGCAGCAATTCCTGTCGGGTTTGGAACCGATTTCCATTCACAAGCCGAGAAACGCGTCTCCGGTCCCTTTCAGTCATGATCTTCTTCCGACCACAATTCTGACGCCGTGTTTCGTGGCCACGTGTATGACACCACTGCTTGTACACACGCTGAAGAGTTCGCTGCGAAACACCAACAAATCCAGCAACTTCCATCACCGTATGGCCATGGGCACGGCCAAACACGATTGCCCCTTTTTGCCACTCTGTTACATCGTTACTTTTACCCATTTTGACGGACACTGTCCACTTGCAACACACTTGTCTCACTGACTGAAGTTGCCTTATGGTTTCGTAGAGGCAGTGCGCGCACAGTTGTGCACGTGACTCGACTGCTGCGCCATCTGTACAATCTTTACGATTCATCTCTCCTTCTGCACAAGGGTGACTAATTTTTTGTCCAGTGAATGTACATATACTTTAAAATGTAATGTTTACATATCAATATTAGGGTTGCTTCTCATTATGTTTCATTAGTACCAGTATTTCCCGATCTGTGTTAATTAGAATTTCTTTGCTTCATTTTACGTCTGTATTCATGTAAAAAGGTTTGTTCGCGAATTTTTATAACACCGTTTATATTGTTCGAAAGAGTGTATCTTCTAAAATTTGAGATTTAATAATACACAGTAAGAACACAGTGTACCTAAAATCAAAATTCTGTATATTTCCCATTTCATTCCATGGCAACCTTACACATTTTGCGTGGGAGTACGTATATTTTGTGGCAGTTACTAACCTAATTTGTTTACAACATTTAAAAATGTAATATAATTAGTAGTAAGGTCAAGTTTAGAAAATAAGCTTGCATATAAATTTAAACTGCTTAGCGGTGTAAAGGTATGTGGAGTTTCTATACCAAATGTTTTTCCTATATATTTACTTGCATAAAACATATTGTTAATAAACATGCATCTATGCGTAGTCTATAAATAGCATAAAATAATAAAATAGCACGATGCCGTTCAGACAATATATTTTAAAGAATCCTCTGGAAACAACAGTAACAAATATACTGTGATAAAAAAGAATTTTATTTTGAAATCATAATATAGTAATAGAATGCAATTTTCTTTGTATTTGCACATAAATTCCCGGAATATTTTCACTTTTGAGAATCTTCTCAACGAATATTCCCGAAAAATATCTTCCCGGGAATTTACCTATCACTAGTCCCGATTTCGAATTCCGGCTTGGGTATGGTTCCTTGTGGATTTTAAACCCTTTACAGCAGTGCTATAGTACACTCAAGACGGGTCGAATTATTTTGTTACTAAACGGGCCAAACAATACATTTGTTGTCTTCTTCTTATTGTTGTTATCTTTACTCATCATACTGCTCATATTAATAATGCTAATCATACTACTACTACTACTAAAAATAATAATAGTCATACTAAAAACAACTATAATAATCATAGAAAGCCATTTTTGCGTTGTGGTTTCAGTGTGTCCCCTTTCTCCACCGGTTAAACATGTTCGTTTGGAACTTGCGATCGTGTATCGTGTCCCATTGGACATCGGTTTTAATCAATGAAGTATTAGAAATCCGAATCACAACCGACTGTTATCATCTTGAGTTTGCAATATTTGTCTTCGTAAGAAAACAGGTTTCAGTGTATCACATTCTTGCATGTATGACCAGATTGCATAATGTTCAGGGGAAAGATGGGGTAACGACTAGTGATGGGCAGTGGGAATATTCCCGGTGGGAAGGAATTTAAAAAGTGGGAATATTCCCGGTATTTTCTCTGGCCTATAAATTCCCGGGAAGGAATGTATTTCCATTTCTTTACTTTATCTTCCAAATTATAAGAACCATATGACTAATTACTTTATTTTAATATATTACGATTTACTTCTAGGTTTTAAACAATTTGGAGGTTAAAAAATTTAAAATTATTTGACGGTACTTTATATAACTAATAATATGATTTTTTAAAATTCCATTTCCATTTGCACTAAAAAGTAAAGTACTTGTAATAATAATACTAATATTGGGGGGCCAAAACTAGCAAAAAGTAGGATGATTTACAGAACAAATGAGTTGATAGTGGTGTTCAAGTAGTCAATGAACTATCGAACACAATTTTCTTTAGGGCAGTAGGGGATTTAGACAAACCGTAAAGGTAAATGGAAGTGATTTATGTGAAAGAAGAAAGTGAATTGTTGGTAAGGAAGATAGAAAACAACGTGCCTTGCGGGGCTCTAACCCACCTTCATTCGCTAACGCTCGCTCGGCAACGCTGACTGAATTTAATGTTGGTAACGTAATTTAACGCATGAAACCACAAAACAAACGCATCGGAATAGAATATCGCAAAAAGTAGATGCAAAACCTGGCCCCAATGCTAAAGAACAGCCAAAATTAGCAAAGTAATAATTTACAAATGACAAAAAGAAACATTTTGTAAAGTAATTTAGAATTATGTAGAAATAGAGATGAAGTACTATTAATAAACCCTAAACCACCGTTAGTAATAGACGTCGGGTTGTCTCCTCTCTCTGACTGGAATTTCTGAAGAAGTACTCGGACTTCTTCTACATGTGAATTAATATATAGTATTTCGAGAAATAGGTAGAATGAAAGGTCGTGTATGGCAATCTTACGTGCTAAAATATAAAGATAAGTAAGTATCTTGCAAATTCTGTGAACATAAATATGTATGCGCAAATGTTGATAAATTGGTGAGACATGTATCTTTTAGCATTTATCCAATCTAATTGTTTTATAACTAGAGACTGGATGTTAGGCAAAATGCCTATTCTTTAATATTAAAGATATGATCAAAAATAACGTTTTAAAGTTTATATGGGGGGTTATAGTTTCAATTTAAGCCAATTTTATTTTGCCTATTTCGACCTTTACTGCCTAAATAATTGCTTTAGTGCCTAATATTGCCTATTCTATGCATTTTCTTCAAAATAAGCCTTCATTGGGAAAATATATGATTTACGTAACATAATACACACATATTTACTTATATTATGTGTTTGTAAACACAAGCTTGTGGTACGTTACAATATATTTACAGGGTGAACTTCAAAGATGTTCATATACTTTGGGAAGTAATTAGTGATATGAAAAGAAGATAAAAGTCCTCTTGAATTTCACGAATCATCATCTGAAGTATGTGGGCACCTTTATGTCCCGTTCCAATTGTCAGCATTCGATTTCGATTCCAATTTGGAACCTCTGTCACTCGAACACGACGCAGAATTCGACAACATGCAACAGCACTTTTTGCCTTCTTTTAATGTCGCGAATCACCTCCCAAAGTATGTGCACATCTTTCAGATTCACCCAGTATCTGCAATGCATAACAATCCTCGTTTTTGTATATACAGTAAAAGAAGATATTATTTAACAAACAAGTATGTTTCTATAATCTTTGAACATTATCTATGACTTAAATCTATTTTTTAATAGTATTGAGTATTCATCTTTATTATTTCGAGTTACATTTTAGTGCCTATTTTACTGCCTATTTTTTTAAAATTTAAGTGTCTATTTTCCAGGTTTTTAGTGCCTAAACATCTGGTCTCTATTTATAACATTTATAAATTTAATGTGTTTATAATATCAGTAGTAGAGTCAAGTTGAGCAAATCCACTTACATATAAATTTAAACTGTTACTCTATAATTTTTTCACACATATTTAATTGATAAAACATATTGTATTATAAATTAATATACATTTATGCGAACTTTCTAAATATAATAAAGTGTTAATAAAATAACATAGTACCATTCAGAATATACATTTTAAAGAATCCTCTGTGGACAACAGTAATAATATGCTGTGATATAAAAATTAATTCAACTTTAAAATCATAATATAGTAATAGAATGCAATTTTCTTTCTGATTGAACATAAATTCCCATTTTGGGAATCTTCCCGAGAATATTCCTGAAAAATATATTCTCGAGAATTTACCCATCACTAGTAACGATCCTTCTATTTCCGCTTCGATGAAGTTGCGAATCGTAAGGGTAAGGATACTTCTATATTTCCGTATGTCCTTCGACTTGTGCAAGTTTCAATGCGGCACTCGTCGAGGAGTTGGATAGCTTACGTTGATACATCACAAGTAACACCTCACTGATTAAAATTTCGGTATTATATATGAGAATTAATACACTATTTAATAATAATAATAATATACCAAGAAGGAAAAATCTGAAAGCCAAGGTGGGACCGATATCCAGACGCCAGATATGTATAACCAAATTATTATAGCCAATCATTTATAGAATGAGGAATAATGGGTCCGAATAGCAATATCCCCCCGGTTGTACGTGCCATCTTATGTTTTAATATGTATAGCCAGAGATTATAGCACATTCTTTTCAGGTTTAGTTTGATGACCATGCCATTGCTGATGTCCGATGCCTAACCGAATTGATTTCCAATAGTTCCTGACTGCTGTGGTACCAGAGGCGGACCACCAAAATGACCACCCCATTGCCAAATGGAGTCTAACTAGCAGTACAGCAGCTTTGGACCAGTCTTAGCTGCAGAAACTTGTTAACCAGTCAAATAATATATATTCTGCTGTACGCCGTTCCTGCTGGTCTATAGACAATGTCAGGCCTGACTATCCGTCCATAAGAAAATTCCAGACATCTGCAATGGCCTATCCAAAAAGTGCTACCACACTTCCGATTATCCACTCATAAAGAACAACTCTACATCCAACAGTCAAAGGATACCTTCAAACGTAGAATGCACACATATATATATATGTGGTAATGAACCCCTGCGAACATATACTCTATTGCTCTATAATCAACCTCCCACAGTCCCTCTTACAGGACAAACTCTAAAAGTCTTAGTCACAACCTGTGGATATAGGCGCCTGTGGATATATATGAAAATGTTAAAGCTTTAAACCCAGAGTAAAAGAGAGAATCATGTTGCTACCGTTGAAAAGAAAGCTGCAATATTCTGAGCCTGTGCCCATCTTAGGGGAACAAGAAAGCTAAGTAGCAGTGTCACGTTTCTCAATAAAAGAAGTACATTGTCCATTTCTTCATGAACTGGATATGTACGTCTAACCAGAAGTCTCTACAACGGTATCCTGTCACAATGACCACTTGCAAAGTGTTTTTACTATCATGCAGTGCTTATAGCCCCAAGAGTGAACAAGTGCAACAAGGAAATCTGTGTAAACGAAAGATACGAATTTGTAATTAGACAAACATTTTCTGCCAAATAATGCTACATTTAATTAAAGGAACTTATTTATTATCGTCTTCAAATCATGGGATATTCATCAAAGACATTGTGAATTCGTTGCAACCTTTAAGAGTTACAAGTTCATAGCTGTTCCAAGTTACTACGCACTAGGAGATCAACCCTACAATCCAGTGATAGCAAACTCGAGCAAATGGAATGACAAGTCGCATTGTAGTTTTATGCCCCACTTAGAATCGACGCTGAAATATATATTGAGCTGTGAAATATTTAACATTGACGAAGTTGTAACTTCCTCTGTAATAATCTCGAACAACTAGTATGTTTGAAATTAAAAGCAATAGTGAACTTGAATAAATTGAATGTGAAATTTCACAATAGGTTCATGTCTCACTTAGCCACGATGCTTGCAACGCCCACTTCCGCCTAGTATAATGAGAGTTTCTGTTCGGAGCGACAGATATAATGGGAGTTTGGGAGGTCGAAACACATTTTACTATTAATCCTAGTATGTTTCTGTTCGGGAAGTCAGATATAAGGGTGCCGGGTTCGTTCGTTATTTGTCCCTGTGGCGGAAAGCCAGATATAAGAGTATTGGGTTCGATACTTGTTTGTGCCAGCTCGAGAAGACCAACTTATAATGTCATCGGGATCCGAACCTTGGACCTCTAAAGGAGTCTTCTTTAAAACATCATTCATTTGTAAAAGACTAATAAATTCAATAACGAACTGGCAACTAAACAAAAAATCCCACTCCCACGGTCCTAGAAATCAAGCGTTATAAATACCAGAGGCATATGCCGTGTGCCCACCGGCGCTGTTGGGTTAGCTCAAAGATATACTGCTCAATACCTGTAAAAGAATACAAGGTGAGACAGACATGCGTGGTTAACACCAGACGAGTTGTGGGAGACGAAAGTAAATGTTTGCACTTCACTGCTTAATAATACCTTACCTTGTGACGTACACTTTCAGTTGCACACATTTTAACCGCTAAAAAAAAGCATAGCTTATTAAACGCACCTTATTATCATTATTTCCACTTTCAAGAATAATAACAAGGATTGTAGGCAAACTTTGTATTAATATTCACTTTCATTACACATATCACATATAGCTTTAAAACAACATAATAATATTTTCAAAGGATTGATAATACTTCACTAGGCTCTTACATAGCGCGGTTACGGGACGTTTTTAACGCGCACCACATTCGCGATCGGCATACGTGATGATTTCGGACCGACGATGAAAGTTTATGAAGATTTCACTTCCATTAGACTGCAAGGGATTGCGACTTGTTATTTTCCATTGTTTTGTTTTGTTGTTTCATCGTTTACTGATAGATGAAAATGTTATGATTTGTTCTGTTAAATTTTAGTATTACGCTGCTAAAATCATCTTATAATGTTTTGGTAATTTAAACACTAGAATCTGATCTTTGTAGAGACAAAAACTTACTACATTGAACTCACATGACGAACAGCAGGACTCTCTCGCGCTTCTCTTCATGCGTCACATAGTTGCCAGTTAACAGCGCAGGAATACACTAGCAAGCTAAAATATAGTTCGTAGAAAACATTAAGTTTTTGCTTCTTTATTTTACTAATAATGTATAATGGATAATCCATAGGTTAATAGAAATCACTATAAAGGCACTGATAATTTCAAAAAGTCGTGAAATTAATGATTATTGATAAATTTTACATTATCACGTAAAATCTGTCATCATCACATGAGTCCATACTGCGTGGGCGGACAGCACGAGTGTAGCTACATTCCTCGCCTAATATAGGGTGACGAGAGGAAGCAAAACTGTCTAGAGAAGTGAGGCACCTTTTGGGTGAAAAATTCCTGAGCATTGTTCTCCTCCAAATGTTAGCTGGTTGCGTTTCATTTCTAAGAATCGCAGTTGAGGAAATACGAGGGTTGATTTAAAAGTTTATGTCTATCCATGTAGTTATAAATGGCGGCGAACGGACTGTCCACTAATGGTATCACAGAAGTGGGCAAGAACCCTGGAATCCAAGTCTTCATAATCACACTGCAACACAACAGCAATCACAGCACTCCATTAATCCATAGAGGGTTAATGTCATTTTAAGTTCGTTCACATTGAAGAATAACAGTTCGTACGTTCACTCGGACATACATGGTCGCGAAATTCGAAGAATAACGAAGGCGTGGGCCATTTCGTAAATGTCTTTTAAGTCTTTTTATTTTTATTATTAGTTTATATCTTCCTTTTATTTTAATCATTCCTCAAAATGTAAACACAAGTATAATTTCAATGTTTGAATAGAAATCAATAATTACTAGTAACTCAAAATACTATTCAACATTGTACTTCATAATGTTTTGCAAAATATAAACCAAATTATACGAACATATTAATATGTTCACTGCAATAATGTATTCAATAAAACATCATATTCAATAAAATATTATATTTGGTAGGGTATTGTATTCAATGCCATATTCAACAATGCACGATGAAATATAGATAATACTCACTGAACATATATCAATAAATTTAAAATACTAGAATTAATTCAATATTTTGCCATAATACTCATTTATTCTAAAATAAGTACACAACACCATTCAGAAATAACATATATTACTAAATAATTCAACTTATCATGATTTTATTTTACATGAGAATAGAATATTCCTTACTGCTACATACATAAAAATTTATTATATTTAAAACATGAACATTATTCATAAGATTCAAAAGTGTATGTTCGTTAACATATCAACAAAAAATATTTATCAAGAATATCAAAGTAATTCAACACAAGTAAAACACGATATAATACACGCAATTTATTCACATTTTTTTGAAATTACATATTAAAGGCACATGTGTAAATATAACACTAAAAAATATTTCATTTATTTGAAATGAAATAAACTGGGCGGATGCGAGCTCGTCACGCTCGAAGTATATAATAATATACTGCCTGCATTAAATTTGCGAGACTCTACACCAATTATTTGTTAATATGTTTCCCTCTCCGAAGCAAAGTGAAAAGATAGGATGTTTGGTTAAAATTCAAAAATAATATAGAGGGGACTAATACGAAAATTGACTACTCCGGGCATTACATAATATGAATAACCCATAATATTGGAGGGACCTTTGCTTCCATGTTTTCAAGTTCTACTTGAAATATTTTCGTACTCAACGAAGAGATTAATACAAAGTGAATGCAGCAATAGTTGCTAACAATTAATATGTACACAACTTACTTGGTACTCATTTATAATAAGATATATCATTGCATATTCTTTTCAACTAAACAACGCGCCATAAAGGTGAGTACATGCGTAAAATACTACAATAACTTACCACACCAAAATTAAAGTATCCTCAGCTGATTGAAAATCCCAGAGGCATACTGATTAGGTAAGACAAACAACTTGACGAGACATATTGTAAATATACATTAGTATTAATTGACTCATGGTTGTTATTTAAAAGTTGAGAAATTTAACTCATTAATTTAAAATGCAATAATTTAAGTTTAGTACCGAATGGTTTCTCACCAAAGTATTTGAATTTGTGATTCGAAACATTTTTAATTTTGTAAAATTGCAACAGTGTGATGGAATAATCAATATAGATTTTCCATATATTTAAATTTTAAATTTATTTCATTTCACTACATTTGAAAACTTTAATGCGCAGATTCACCCTAGCGCTTTGAAAGGAAATACTATATTTTCCATAATTCGGAAAATAAAATTTCATTGTAAATGCATTAACGAAAAAAATATGCTATTACAAGTAATTCCGTACCACGTATATTTCAAATATCAAAATTTTAAAAATGGTATCTCTCATCCAACATTTTCAATATATTATGAGGTGCAACAATATATGAAACGAGAAAATTAATATTCAAATTTTCCTGAATCTAGCGGCTTTAGCCATTAACGTGATACATACAATAAAATATTATTAACTTTGTTTAAACATTTAAAATTTTCTAAAGTATTAACAGTGTTGAGAAATATTTATAGTATGAAAAATAATTACTAATACAGTGGAACCTCTACTAACGGACACCTCTATAAAGCGGACACCTCTCATAACGGACATATTTTGTAATCCCCAAACACTGTTATAGGAAAAAACATGTTGACAAACCTCTCTAAAGCGGACACTCTCTAGTACGGACACGGACAGTCTTTTCTGTCTCTTATAGGTATTATTTACCTCCATATTACGGACACTTTCTCTTGAAACAAGTTGAAAAATACAGAAAAAATACATTTTCAGAAATGCATACATATATCACCAAGAAAACATTGTAATAATATTTTTCCTTGTCAACTGGCTGTTCAGAAACTCAGATGAAGCGTCTTTGTTTAACAACACCTTCATATCCTTGGCTTGCATTCCACTCCCACCCAACCTGTTTTAGAATCAAGTGATTGACAGTTGCCTGCCATTTGGGATGACACGTCATTTTACTGTTTTGCTGGAATCAAGCAGAAGACATGTTTGGTAATTTTTGTTCACGTATTCGCATATTGTCTTAGTGCCTCTATTTGTAGACGGAAGCAATAAGGTGTAAGTTGTTGTCAGCTTTCGAAATGCCACGAGAAGCGCTAATGTTAAAATCGAATTGTTTGAATTTTCGAAGAATACTGAGGTGTGCGAAGGATAGCTGAAAGTTTTAGTATCGGTAAAACTCAAGCACCTGAGATCATATAAAACCTAGACAAGTTAATAAAGTTGTGGTGTGAAAATGACAATGAAAATTGTGTCTCATTGCTTTGAACAAAGTTGGTGTGCAAGTGAATGTTTTTATAGAGTGCGGAATGAAAAAAAAATCCTGTGTTAGAGTCGATGCTAAAAGCTAAGAATTTAGAGGTAGCAACAGAAATGAATGTTTCAGATTTCAAGGTCTCGAACGAGTGGTTAGAGAAGTTTCGGATTAGACAAAATTTCTTTCAAAGCGATTTGTGGAGAATCCGCAGATATCGACATGCCCACAGTCATAGAACGGTTTGATAAATTACCTTCAATAGTTTGTAATTACATATCACCTTATTTACTAATTTACGTAAGAAAATATCGAAACCTCTCTAAGACGGACACCTCTCTATAGCGGACAATTTTTGATTCCCCACGGCTGTCCGCTTTAGAGAGGTTTCACTGTACCAGAGAATTATGCATAAAAGAATTGTTGCAATGTATCCCAATATTCATTTATCATTGCAAGGCCAAAGATATGGAAAATGGGCAAACCGGCTATGTGCTAATATCGTTTACCCAATTCCTTTTCGTATTGGATTTATTACATCATAGAGTAAAATTCTCATGCATTGAAGAATTTTGTTTTTAACTTCCATACTGGGCATCCGTTGATTTTTGTTAGTATAAGAACGCAACATTCTATAAGCTCTAAATTTTTGTGCTACCTTACCATAAGAATCAGCTGATACCTTGTAATTGGTTTGTACACTCAGAACATTTACTATTTGCGTGTCATTGCAAGTATTGGCAGTGAAGAATTTATGCTTTCTACGTAGGCGTGATACCTTACCTAATTTACGCACTTTTTTGTAAATTTTAAGGTTATTTTTCATTTTCGCACGGTGGAAAAACCTTTGCTTACCTTTCTTAGTTGCCAGACAGAAATAACTGTTTCTAAACTTCTCAATAATATTTCGATTTTAATACAATGTATTGGCCGGCGGATAGTCAATCTGAACGTTCTGATTTAGTTCAATACGCTTATTCTTACCTTTCCTGAATTTAAATTTTATGGATTTACGATTTGTACGATGTATGCCAGGCGCACATGAAATGGTTTCATTTTTACCAAAACATACAATTACAAGTATACATACTGTACCTTCTAACAACACTAAAGATATATTACCAATGGGAAAATAACGCAACACATCAATCTGAAATGGTTGCCTAATGAATCTTACTCTAGAGTGACTTTCAATATGCCCTGTGTACACCACAAAAATTACAGCACTTACAGACAAACATTTCTTATGAACAAGTAACATTGAGCCGGAAGGGGGAAACAGCTGATCCATCCACTTCCTTTCACATAAGGGACAAGTGCAGACTTTAATTTCGTCTAAAAATACTACAACAGTATCACTTCTTATTTCCCTAGTGGTGGTTACGTTAACCACACTCGTACTACTGTTGGAGGTTGCCCCCATGAAGTCAACCTGCACGGTGTTTGTATTTACACTGGCTAATTTAATACTTGCTTCATTCCCTTGAGAAAATACATCATTACTCTGTAAAACAGATATGTTTTCCAGCTGGATTTTAATGCTTTGTAATTGTACAGTATTATTATCCAACAACTGAAACAACTCATTCCACCGAATATTTTCACTTTCACCAATTTCAACAAAATGCAACTCCTGGACTTTGGATAACCTACCTTTTTTTAACAGGATTTGGATATAAATCAATATCATAGGCAACATTTTCCAATTTCCTTTTACAATTTCTACCTCTAACCTCAGAAGGACAACTATGAAGAACATATACTAACGGGTACACCTTAAATTCATCTGCAAATTTAAGATTTTTCGGAATTTCGTTTTCCTTTTCGGTTTGACCCACATTACCTGACATAGTATATATGCTAGTATCCCTGTTATGTTTTTTGAGAATAGATTTGATACCACCAAGAGCATTTTTAGGAGAACGTTCAACATTACTTAAAAATAATTCTTTTTCCTCTCCATTGAACGTACTATCATGATCACTAAAAGAATGAACATCATTGGAATATTTTTCCTGTAACCGTTCAGCTATTATTTCAATAACTTTATTCTTGACATTAACGTCATCGCACTGAAGTTTCAACTTTCTCGCTACATAGCTAAAACCTATATTTTTGCCGCGAGCACACTTCTCTTTCAGTTTCTCGTACTAAATTGATTTCCTAATACCACGTACACGGAGATTAATTTCTTTGTCAATATTTCTCCTATATTCACAGTTAAAATTGAACACAGATTCACAAATTGCGAGTTTCGCTACTCTATTGAAACTATGAGTTTCTACATTAAGACCTAAAACATTTTGAAACTCTTCTAGGCAAAATGGAACAGTTCTATATTTATATTTATTTATGACGTTAGCATGGTATAACTCTATCTGTGCTCTTACATTCATTAAATTCAATGCTAACATTTTGTACGTGGATTTATGAATTATACACTCTAAAATTAACACAAAACATAGAAATATATATAACACTACATGTAAAAGAATGCAAAGAAATGTTTGTATCGCAGAACATTAATTACTGGATTCGCATTTTGCATTTTCAGTGGTTGTTTCGCGTTCTTGTATGCGTAAACTAGAACCAACCTGCGTTTGTTCAGCAGTGTTTGGCTGATTTAACAGTTCTCGAGAATTACCTTGAACTCTTTTGTGCATTTCGTACTTTTCACGTAATTCAACCACTTCTGTTCTTAAACTATCAAGTTGTTTGGTCAACTCTTTTTGGTTAGAGTTTACTACTTGGTTAGTTGCAGCCAAGTCTGCGGACAACTTTTTCACCGCTTCAAGCAGTGTTTCCATTTCACTAGTGGTTGACATTGTAAAATATTATACTATAAAACACAACACACAAATTAGTAAAATGGCATAGAATACGAAGCAGTGGAGTTCAAAAATCCGCTTTCTCCCCACTAAAACATCTGCCTTAGTTCAGGGCGCCAGATATAATGAGAGTTTCTGTTCGGAGCGACAGATATAATGAGAGTTTGGGAGGTTGGAACACATTTTACTATTAATCCTAGTATGTTTCTGTTCGGGACGTCAGATATAAGGGTGCCGGGTTCGTTCGTTATTTGTCCCTGTGGTGGAAAGCCAGATATAAGAGTATTGGGTTCGATACTTGTTTGTGCCAGCTCGAGAAGACCAACTTATAATGTCATCGGGATCCGAACCTTGGACCTCTAAAGGAGTTTTCTTTAAAACATCATTCATTTGTAAGACTAATAAATTCAATAACGAACTGACAACTAAACAAATAATACCACTCCCACGGTCCTAGAAATCAAGCGTTATAAATGCCAGAGGCATATGCCGTGTGCCCACCGTCGCTGTTGCGTCAGCTCAAAGATATACTGCTCAATACCTGTAAAAGAATACAAGGTGGGACAGACATGCGTGGTTAACACCAGACGAGTTGTGGGAGACGAAAGTAAATGTTTGCGCTTCACTGCTTAATAATACCTTACCTTGTGACGTACACTTTAAGTTGCACACATTTTAACCGCTAGAAAGAAAGCATAGCTTATTAAACGCACGTTATTATCATTATTTCCACTTTCAAGAATAATAATAAGGATCGTAGACAAACTTTGTATTAATATTCACTTTCATTACACATATCACATATAGCTTTAAAACAACATAATAATATTTTCAAAGGATTGATAAAACTTCACTAGGCCCTTACATAGCGCGGTTACGGGACGACGTTTTTAACGCGCACCACATTCGCGATCGGCATACGTGATGATTTCGGAACGACGATGAAAGTTTATGAAGAAGATTTCACTTCCATTAGGCTGCAAGAGATTGCGACTTGTTATTTTCCATTGTTTTGTTTTGTTGTTTTCATCGTTTACTGATAGATGAAAATGTTATGATTTGTTCGGTTAAATTTTAGTGTTACGCTGCTAAAATCATCTTATAATGTTTTCGAAATTTAAACACTAGAATCTTAGACACTAGAATGTGATCTTTGTAGAGACAAAAAGTTAGTACACTCAACTCACATGACGAATAGCAGGACTCTCTCGCGCTTCTCTTCATGCGTCACATAGTTGCCAGTTAACAGCGCAGGAATACACTAGCAAACTAAAATATAGTTCGTAGAAAACATTAAGTTTTTGCTTCTTTATTTTACTAATAAAGTATAATGGATAATCCATAGGTTAATAGAAATCACTATAAAGGCACTGATAATTTCAAAAAGTCGTGAAATTAATGATTATTGATAGATTTTACATTATCACGTAAAATCTGTCATCATCACATGAGTCCATACTGCGTGGGCGGACAGCACGAGTGTAGCTACATTCCTCGCCTAATATAGGGTGACGAGAGGAAGCAAAACTGTCTAGAGAAGTGAGGCACCTTTTGGGTGAAAAATTCCTAAGCATTGTTCTCCTCCAAATGTTAGCTGGTTGCGTTTCATTTCTAAGAATCGGAGTTGAGGAAATACGAGGGTTGATTTAAAAGTTTATGTCTATCCATGTAGTTATACTAGCCTCGTCCATTCGAATCCAAATCAAGAGTTTGAAAAATATAAAAAAGAAATATTAAGAATCCAATTAATAACGGAAACTGTCAATCTGGGCTCACTCGGTTAAAGCCTGGCAGAGCGGGCTTGGTGGGGTTGTCTCATATCAAGAATCCACCTCGATGCAAGTAATAGACAATAGATATAATATTTCATTTCAAAAAAATAATAAACAAGGTAAACACTTCAAACAAACAGATCAAACAATCAAACACAATGTTTCAATTTTTTTTATAAATAACACTTTTATTGTAACCAATATGAGGGTTGTGCATATGCACTAAAACGTTTGAATAATACACATAGACAGTATTAAATTAAGCAAATTACTATTAGAAATTTCGATTTTCTGGTCCGTAAATAATTTGTTTAATTTCAATCTAATTTACTTTATTTCTGACTTTTAACCTGAAATATTATTATACTCAGAATCTATCAAAAAAACTTCAGAATGAAGCAGTAGTTCATAGTTAATGAAATCAGGAAAGCTTTACAAATATCAAAGCTTTAAATCCTCTCTTACAAGTTTAAACTTTAATCTCTGTCGTCAAATCTTAACTAACAAACTTTGTCTAAATCAGTCTTCTTATAATTCATAGAACAAACCCTGTTTTAGTAATAATTCAAAAATTGACTATTAACTTTGAGCTTATTTAAAATACCAAATCATGAACCTCTTGACAACTGGAGAGAAATTGAGAATCATTCGTTTTCTTTGAAAGTATATTATAGTCTCAATGTTAAAACAAATTATAGTAGCTGCAAAGAAAAACATATACAGGTTATGAAATATTGGATCCCGGGGTGGCTCGAGTTTCAAACACGTGGTCTCCGTTAGAATCAAGAAATATACTTCGCCACTTAATTGGAGGAATTTTATTATGGAAACAAACAAATGCAAAGGTCCGCGGATTTTCCCCTTTATGGAACCAATTCTACAGACGACCTCACAAATTAACATAGATCACGTGACACAACTACTAGTTTAATATAAATCAAATTTGTCACTCACCTCTATATAGATTATTTATTTATACCTTCAGTTCGTCTCCCTTCTATGAAAACTTTGGCTCCTTTTGACTGGATAGATAACCAATAAATATGGCTATTCTTTGCTCGGTGCCAGCCTGATATTTCCTAAAAATTATCGCGATTCTGAACTATCCAATTAATAAATTACGAATTGAAAGTAATTTAAGTATGGACAATTTTTTCGATTTACTGGTTGAAACAAGGTCAAACCCAGCAATCGTGCAAATAGTCTAATATCGGAATTGTCCAATACAATTATTTGTCTCTTTATAATTTTCATTTTTTTTAAAAAAAAGAAATATTTCAGAAAGAATTTAATAAGAAGTAAGTCGTGAAATATACATAGAATTAACTATTGGAGCACCAAAACTAACGAAATATGAGGAATTTGTAATCACTATATGTTCACTGCCGTCTTTGGCCACCAAAATCCCTCTCCGGCTCTGTAACTTTCTTACTTCAAAAATATCACTCTTCACTTTTCCAAATTCTTCTCGATTCACAAATAACTTATTCCAAAATGCGAAATATAATATAACTTTCAATTCACAAAGAATAACGAACAATATTAAACTCACTGACACGGAATAGCGAGTTGCCCCACTCACTCCATTAAAACACATATCCTAGCTATCAAAGGCAATCGAAGCAGAGATCACGATAACGAAACAAACCACCACTTATCCAAACAAAAAACTATTCAACGCAACCAAGAATCACGCTGGCAGGTAAGGATCGGCGAGTTAGGCCCCGCCTCCACAACTTCGCGCGCATAGCTCTTTTTCTCCAGTTGTCAATAGTTACAGTATTACTCATTCTATTCCTCCACACATTTTTCCTTTCAATCCTTTTTTTATAATAAGAATTTTTAACAAGAATGAACTTCTAATTACTTTAACAAATTGTATACATTAATACTAATAATATAAATATGTATATTTATTTTTATTTTTTTCCTTGTACGCATCCATTCTTCGTTTTCGTAGCAACTCGAAGGGATGGTATGCTAAACCTGTTGTAACAGACACTAAACTGTGAAATATCCAACAATGATAATGTTGTAACTTCTCTTGCAATAGACGTCGGATCACTACTATATTTAAAATTAAAGGACTTGATACTTTTATTTGTATACTCCTTGTTAGTTTTTGGTTTTTCTGTGCTTTTTTATGATTAGTATCTTTTGATGGATTCAAAGATCAGGATTGATTTGCCTAAATTGAATGTAAATGACGTTGCCTAGCAAAGTAAGTGTGTTGATATAGTATTCATAAATTATATTTGCGGATACCTAATGTGGACTAATATAGTCTAATATAGTTGAGGTGAAACCATATAATTAAAGATATGGTGATTCACATATAAATTAATGAATAATACTGTTCGGTCGTACTCTGTAGTTGATTAATCTTTGCAGCCTATTAATCTTAATTAACAGTCTACGGTAAAATCATACAATTCTGCAGGTTAATCTCTTCTTAGTAACATCATAACACAGAGCAGGTCGCCTGGTACCAACCTTGCAACAATCCTAACAAGAAATGTTTTAAAAACCACACACACACTTTTCCGTTAATAGTTTATGTATCTTTGTTCCACTGGTAGCTGACCGAATAGGAAATATATATATATATATATATATATATATATATATATATATAACCACTTCCTTTAGTTTTGTTGTATTTTGTTCTGTTTTTCCTTATACAATGTATGAAACTTGTAACAGAACTTTATGTTCAGGCAAGAAACTTAACTCTACGGAGAATAAAAATTATAACTTAGTTTTAAAGGAAGAAAATGAGGAACGAGAAAATCATTTGCGTTTATCTAATTTACCTACCACCTTTGTGGGTTCATTCCTGTTTCTGTTTTTTCTCCTTCCTCATTCAGAATCATGCAAGTGAATGCAATCGAGTCTATGTGGCGCATCTGGATGAGGGGAACGAAGTACGCTCGCTCCCTTCGACTAATATTACTTTTCAATAAAAACTAGGCGCAGATAGTTTTAATAGAAACAAATGAATTGTTAACAATTGAGGTTAATCATTGTTGTTAAAATATGCGTATGGTTTCGACGCGTTAATTTGCTAACGTTTAGAAATCTATGGACCTTTTATCTTCAAGTAAATGAGTTATTCAAATGCTACCAACCGTAATTACTCTTAGTCAAATGCCTTCAACATTGACTGATTACTATTGTAACTGTAAACAAATGCCTTCAGCATTGAATAGTTCATATTAGAATTATTGTATTTTATTTACTTAATATTTATTTGTATCAACTAATGTACTATTGTAATTCTCTAACTTAGATTGTACAATGGTAATAATTAAAAGGCGTTCCCTTTATGTGAAATGTTGGTGTTAGTGTCACTATGATGGTCCATATCTAAACTAACCTAATACTAATTTTGTAACGGAAAATGGTCAAAGCGACCAATATTCAATAACTTTAAGTAAATATGAACTCATTAAGATGTACACCAGGATAACGATAGAAAAATCAGACATATTAGTCATAACTTAACTTACATTCCTATAAAACTTAAGATCCGACTTTCTGTAATACCCAATGAACGAACGAATTCGAACCACAAGGAAGCCACGTCGCTGTTTATACCTTCCCGAATTATGCTGAGTTTCCAGGTGCGAATCACTAACATGTTGTTTCTGTATATCCCCAACGTTCCCCCTTGGGAGTTGAAGAGAGCTCGAAACCTAGGACCTAAGTGATTATTTTCCTATGTTCTCAATTATTTCATCACCATAACCTAGATAGCTATTTATATCTTTTCCAAAGGGGTTTAAAAACTTTAATATACTGTCAGATACATAAAAATAAAGTGACCTCAATAGAAGATCGCTGGTGTTGTACGAAGTAATGAAATATTTCCTTTACTTGTAAGATCCTCGTATCAGGGTTCGCTAAGCTGCTTATCAATTTTTGGAAAACGGGTTTACTTATTAAACCTTGATAGTTATAAACCTTAGTTAATGTTTGTGACCATTTACCTACAGTTTAATAATAGTTACTACTATTATATTCAGGTTACGTAGTTCTGTTGTAAATAGGTAACACATTGCTACTACCATAGGCAAAGCAATTAACAAGGTAACCCTCTAAGCGTTGCAGCAAGCTTATTGTAAGCTAGCAATGCTTGTTTAACGTTAGGCAGTCAGTCTTTGTTTTCGATGTAATTCGACTAACATTAGTAACGATGATCTTATTGACAATACTAATAATAACAGCCTTTGTTGTAAAATAGTTCATATATTAACGCTGATAACACTAATCAAGATTTTGGCACAGAAATGAAAATACTGATTCTAATAGAACTTTCCACGTAGAATTCGAATCTGCAATCAGTTTTTCTAAATCACACTCAGTTTCCCCGTGTCATAGGGATTTTCGGGACATATCTCCTCAAATTTACATTTTTTTTTTACAATTTTTGTACCTTTAGCTCGGGTACCCTGAGGTATATAAACACACAAATTGTATTTTATGTTAGCATGATTTATACTTAATAAGCCCTCTAAGTTTCATAAGAATACCATTATTCTTTCTAGAGAAATAAACATATTTATATAAAAATATGCTATGCGTACTGTTCATTTTACCATATTCATTAGTGCAGAGAAAATCGCATATAACTTCCACGAAAATTACAATATAGGCATGGTTTGTTGTTTCTGCAGACTTGCAGTTCCTTTTTGCAAACTTGCAGTTGTTTTTGCAAACTTGCCTGTAAATATGATATTGTCCCCGTCTGGCATGCCAAAAAGGTATCAGGATGAAACATCACTTCAGTATAAAAATGAAAGTGTTATACAACATATCTTAATTCTCCTCAGATATTCTCTCCAATTGTTGTAAGTAGGTCGTTTTTACTGTCTGTAAGTTGAATATTTGTAATGTAACCATTTCTGTTCTTGTTGTAGTGATCAGGCCCGTGGTGGCCCACGAAGATACCGTGACAGTAGAGAATAATTACCGATCTTGGCCATATTAGCTCATTTAGAACAAACCAAGTCCCGCCTGAGCCGAAGTACTCGATAGTCCAGTCTCGCACGATACGCCGTGACCTACGTACGGTCCAACTATGGCAAATCGAACACTTGAAAAACTCGTTCTCTTTTATGAGGGTGTACTCGTTCCCTTTTACGACCAATTTTTTCAACCCCTATTTTAATATAACAGAGCTGATAAAAGACAATGAACACATTTTCCAATCGCCTATTTAACATAAGACTATGTAACATAGCGGAGCTAATAAAAGAGTATGGCTTATTTTAACATAGCAGAAATTTACATAAGACTACAAACGCACAACTATGTAACATAGCAGAAAGGCTATTAACATAATAGGGGTCAACTCGTTCGCTTTTTCAACCCCTATTTTAACATAGCAGAGCTATTTTTCTTTTCCGGGGGTAGCAACCCCCAACCCTCCTCTTTTAGCATCCTGGGCTTGGGACCAGCAATGGCGGAGTTAAAAATACAGACTATCGCATACATTAAAAAATACCCCCCATACACACATGGATTACGGAGAACTTAATCTCACGCAAGTGACCGTCACACATATGGTTTACGGAGAACTTAATCTCGCGCCAGTGACCATCCCATTCTCATAAGCGAATATAGCATAATATCATTAGCATCAGTAGTAGTGAGTGGTGAGAATCACGTAATAAATACCCAGATGCACGATATGCTATATATGGAAAACAATAATGTCCAAAAATTGAGATAAATCGTCTTAAATACGTCTATTATTTCATGTATAATACAAACAGTTCCGTTTCAAAAACCTTATATGATTTTTATATAGAGTAGTATACCATAGCTATCGAAGTACTCACCCACACGCATATTAGATATATAAACTTCAACCCTATGTTCACCAGACATCACTAGAATGTGTATTTTTAACCCTTTGGGGATCTTATGGTACATTTTGTACCATACGCGTTTTTCATAGTACATTGCGTTATTTCTCTTCTATTTGAGCTTTTTCGTCCGGTTTTTTTTGTTTTGTTTTTCAAGTCCAGAGACATTGTAGAAGACATTGCGTATGGTTTCAGACCGTCCTACGTCCAGACATGGGAGGTGATGACGTCATAATCTTAAAATGTATTTTTTCCCTTTTTAAGCCTATGTTCATTATTTTTTGGCGGGCTTATTTTTGAACGTAGAAGATTGAAATTTTGCACAAACATTCAGTCCACCGAGTAGTATTTACCAGATTTTTTGTTCCGTTGTCAGTGTTAAAACAGGGGGGAACCAGAGGGGTAAAGGGTTAAAAAAGGGATATTTTTACCCCAAAAAACCGTTTTTCGTCATTTTCCCACCTCACATACACGATAGGACCACATGAGTCATACCGTCTGAAAGGCCGTTCCATTCTGAAGAGAACGACGGTCGAATTATTATTCTAGGGTAATTAGGGCCGTCTCAGTGAATTTTTATCCAAATATACTTCTGTATAGGGTAAAAGTGGGGCAAGGTAGGGAATTTTTTTCTTGCGGGCCTATTTTTCACGTAGAAGATTGAAATTTTGCACAAATATTCAGTCCACCGAGTAGTATTTACCAGAAGTTTTTTTTCGATTTCTGCATAAAAACAGGGGGGTCCAGAGGGGCAAAATTTGAAAAAAGGGAAATTTTGCCCGAAAAATCCCTTTTCTCAGGAACTTCCCGCCTTAGATACATGATGGAGACATGTGAATGGTACCGCCTGAAAGACAGTTCTATTCTAAAGAGAATGATTGGCGGATTATAGTCCTAGGATAATTAGGGATCTCAGGATTTTTTTCTCCTGAGATCATAGTGTTTTATGGTGTTTTGGGGCATTGTGGGAATTTTTGATAAACATTCTCCCGCCCTTACTATTCAAGATAGAAACTTGAAATTTGGCACACACATTCAGTATACCAAGTACTATTTATCAGATTTTTTAGATGGCTACGATCACACAGGGGGGGTCCAGGGGGGCCAAAGTTCGAGAAAAAAATTTTCCCTCAGAAATTTTCACTTTGACATTTTTTCCCGCTTCTGGTATATGGTATGACAATGCAAGTGGTACCATTTGAAAGCCAGCTCTATTCTGAAGAGAATGAGGTATAAACCACGATCCTAGGAAAAATAGTGACGATGCAGTAGCTGCTTGACTGAAAGTCTCAAAAATAGCCCCAAAAGCCAAGAGCTCCTAAGGGATAATTATGGCTGCCGGAAATGTATGAATAATCAGAGGTAGCTCATCTGCAGCATATACACCTATAAAATGATCTTTAGGCAAATTGTGTTATAATGCCTCATAAAGTTCAAGGGTATTTAACATTTTAATTGATATATATTTTTCTCTGGAAATCAATTTCTAGTTCTGTGAAAAATTCACCCTAAATAATTGCTGTTACAGGAGATGGCAGTGCTTTAAGATTAACCTCTAATCGTACATTTCCTTGAAGTTGTGGACTAGTATGAAATGCTGCACTAGCCCTAGACTCGGGACTTAAACACCAGTTAAGTATAACCATTAGAATATTCGACAATGAAATATCATTGCCTTGGTTAGAATAATAAATACCAGAAGCTGTAAATAACGTAGAATATGCTTGTATATATAGCTTATTATCAAAATCAGGTTGTAGCGTTTTGGATGGTACAGGTGTTCCATCAACATACAATGTAAAGAACAGCATACTAAAATGCTTAAACGGTTTTGTCTGATAAGTACCATTGAAAGCAGTATTAGCAACAAACGCAATAATAATAGGTTTAGGCACTATGCCAGAAAACAGATCGGGAAGTGTATAATCCATAATTTCTTGTGGTAAATTTTCTGTCTTCACCTGCACATTTGTTATAGAACATTTTATTCTAAATTTAGAATTTTGTGTTACTTTATTTTCTGCTATATTAACCGAGGCTGATACATCAACTTTTTTCACAAGCAGTGTTGCATCTGTAATTACAACTTTTCTATCTGCATCAGCTTCATCGATTAGACAAAATTCAGGTTTAGCTGGAATTAGTTTAATGCATAATTGTACACAACTCAGTAGAAATTTCTCTTGATTAAAAATATCAGCATGAATATAACCCAATAATTCAAATGACTGACTTAATGTAGTGAGAAGAAAACGTTGTGTTAATCCTAAATTCCCATCGGCCACACTGTCCATATTACCTGCAGTATCTTTAAACCACAATGATGATTGAAAATGCGTTGATTTAGCATTAGATATATAGTTTAGTAGTTTCTATATATACGGTCGATATGGATATGTATGTGATGAGTAGGAAATAAGATGATTATTCAAATATATTTGCACCTCGCTGAACATTGCATTGAGAAAATCATTTACAGGGCCAATTTTCTTATCGTCAGAAGTTAAATTAGAACCATCTGTTTTAGTAATTTACCTTTAATATGTAACATTGTATGTGGTAAATCAAGATAGTCATCCCCGTGACCAGGGTCTACAAATTCTATTAATGCATTATCAGATATTGAAGCCAGAGGCTTATATGGAACTATTTTATTGCATATAGTACTTGTTTGAGTGAGTAAAGTCGCAAATAAATCGAATTCTGATTTCATACACTCGCACTGCATTTACAATTTACACTATTAATATTCACAGAAGTTAAATTTACAATACCGTATTACGTCTGCGAAAATGTAATTTTACACATACACTGGCATATTGGAAAGGAAGTGGATTACCTGTACTATCTCCTAAATCAATGATAATTTGATCAAACTGATAGTTTGCACGGGGACATAATGAGGATTTTGAAAAATATGTACATTATTAATACCATACTCTGTAATATTTGTATTTATAATACGTAACAATGAAGCTACAGTATCACCTACCAGTTGTAGTTCTACAATACCACTATAAACATACGTAAGTGTGGATAGCGACTTTTGTAAATCTGGTGGATAACAAGCATGATGCACAACTGCAATATCTTCTTGCTGCATATGTCCAAAACCTTGTATTCTTTCTAGTTCGGGAGATAGACATACTTCTATATGCCTCTCCTGATCTTTTCTTATTCTACCAACTTCAATTCGTTTTACTGATGCTTTTAATTGTAAATTTAATGCATATCTTTTATGATTAATTTGAGACAGAATGTCGTCAACATGATAATAGTTTCCTCGTAAGATGTTAGTTATGTTCCAGCTTTCTGCATACATGATACGGTAATAAATTTTATTCGTATATTTGGAAACATTCTGAAATGAACTTGTATAATGTACTTCAACAACAGCTGTTTCCCACACTCCGTTTTCCAGTACAATAGGATGGTAGGCCCTATAATTTAGTAGTATAACAAGCAAGAGTATTTTGAGTAAAATATTCCATAAAACTGTTGCTAGGAAGTTTGAAATAAAAACTTTTTTTCCATAATTAATCTAATCTATCTAAAATATGGCTGGATTTTTTCAACCGCTTCACACCAGAACCTATTGATGCAAAATTAACTACTCTTTTTCTCCCCGATCCTACAAATACTTGATTTAATTTCTTTTGAGCTTTATTTTTAAATTTGTTTTAGCTTCTTGCCACCGATTTTGTAAAGACTCTTCAATAGGTCTATTACTAGCTAGTACATCTCCTGCTACATTAATTCCTGTACTTATCAACTCTTTACCAACAGCTTTTGGACCTTGTTTTAATAATGGAAATACACTATGGAATAAACCTCCTAGAAAACTACCAATGTCATAAAATTCTTGGTATGGTGTACCTCTATTTATTTTATATCCACTACCTGCTCTATGAGTGTAATTTTTCAGATAAGGATAATTCATTTTTTCTTTCTTTCTATATACTCAATATATCAACAGTTTACAATACTATATTATTACTATGTAAAATCATTTTATTGGTTATAAGTACGCCATTTGTTGATAGCTTTACGTTGTTGATAGCTTTACGGAGTGGAGGACCCTCCTCTTTATCCTCCTCATCCTCTTCCCTTCTACTTGTTTAAGTTTTCCAATATATTCTATTCATTGAGGATTACCGATGTACTCTAAGGGTATATAAGCTTTTGCTAATAATGTAGCAAAGGTTTTCCAATCGCCAACTGAAATATTTATCTTACGACTTCTAACAAAATCGGATAACAAATCTACTATATTGGCACCTGGAATTAATTTATTATTAATATTTACATTTCCATTATCATCCCATTGAATATTAGGATTTTGTTTCAATTTACGTAATAAAGGTCTTGCTTTACGTTTCCAAGTTTTCGGGATAGTAGATATTATTTCATCATCTTCTTCTTCTTCTTCCTCCTCCTGATCCTCTTTATCAACACTTGTTGTTGTTGTTGTAACTGCTGTCGGTTTTTTAATTATATTTAAGTATTTTTCTAATACTTCTCTATATTGTACCAATTTTTCTTCTGCAGTCAAAATTTATTATTTAAAATTTCTTTTATTTAATCATCAAGATTAGATATCGCTTGGTAATGATGTAATTTTTTGGGTGAGATTAAAAGAAGTTTTTGTGCGTTTTGCGTTGTATTTTTTTCTTTTACTTAATTAAACTTGATAATATACCTCCAAAAATAGGTGCAAGCAATGCAGTAAGAAAACCGCATTTTTGTACAATTGTTTGTTTTTTTTAATGACGGGCCTTTTTTCACCAAATGCCTAAGATCCTCTTTATATTTTTTAAACCTATTTTTCTCTTTTTTTACTTAATTGAACCTGAGAGACCGAGTTTTTGAGAAGTCTCATGCTAAAAACTCGCAGCAAATCACGCTGGATTTTCCAAAACGTATAATTGCTATTGAAGTCTGTATACTTTTTGGACATGAAAAAATTTGTCTATCAGAAGTGCAAGGAATGTATTGTTGGTCAAGTGCTGAAGAAGAGGAGTGGCAAGCCTCTTGGAAATCTACAGACGCATCCCAGCGTTCCACCCTTCTATAGAGTATATATAAATTTTTCCGGAAAATACCCGAGCAACAACATCCTTAAACACAGTTATTTGGTTGCTTGTGTCGACGAGGGAACCCGATTCTGTATAGCTGCTTCTTTGCCCGATACATTAGCTGCTTCAGTGTCTCAATTTTTGTACGAGCAAGTTATTTTGAAATATTTTTTTTCTGAATTGGCATGCGACCGTGGTTCAGCTTTTACGAGTCAAGTCTTCAAGGAACTCTGTAATATCTTCGATATCCAGTTACACTTTGCAGATGTGGCAGGACACTATTCTGTAGGCCAAGTGGAAGTCGCCATAAGACATACAGAACAACTGAAACTTGCATTGGACAAAGATAACCAGTCCAATTCAATTGAACTTTTACCCCAGATTGTCTTCTCGTATAACGTCACATGTAATTTAAGTATGTAGATTTCGCCATTTGAGTGTCTTTATGGATTTTCTCCTAAACTGTTGACTTCCGCTAGATCGTACAACAAAAAGAAGAAACAGCAAACATTTAAGAAAGGCAATCTGGTTTGGATTTTTGATTTAACCGTTAAGAAAGGTAACTGTAAAGCTTTCTCACGGAAATACTTTGGTCCAGGTGTAATTCAAAGAAGCAAACTTGATAACAGTTATTATGTAAAGTTTCGATCAGGACATGAACAAATTAAGATTGATTCTTTTGCTGTCGACAGTTTAAAAAGTATTACCCACCGGGAAAGGATGCTGAAAAGGATGTCCAGAAGCTAGACGCCTCTTCCCCTACTGTCTTAGGAGAAGGTGCCAAGGATCCCGAGTTACCAGCTGTTAAAGATGATTTCGCCCAGTTCTTAGTTGAAGAACCAAATTTGGACAGAGATGATGCTGTTCCTGATTGTATGTTTATCAGGGATATAGATTCTATGGTGGACCTACCAATTTGGAACGACATGGCTCCCCCCACCTCAACCTTAAAAGATAGAATGTGCCCAAAGTTTTCAGCCAACTACGAGATCAATAACAAAATAGCCCTATATTTTGGAAGTATTACTTCGCTCTCCGGAGACTGTATAGCAAACCGTACGAACACGTCATTAGAACCACGTGGAGGTGTTGACCGAGCGATCCACCAGGTTGCTTGACCAGATTTACTTCAAGACTGCGAGAAGCTTAGTCATCTAAAAGTTGGAGATGTTTGTGTCACCAATGCCTATAACCTCCCTGCCTCCTACGTCATACATGTTAATTCTCCGCCAGACAAGAACCCAAGGAAATTACAAGCTTGCTATGAAAAAGCCTTAAGTCTTGCATTGAAAAATGGCTTTAGATCCATAGCCTTTCCGAACATCGCGACTGGGATTTCCTTTTTCCCCAAGGAAGAAGCGTGCCGTATTGCTTTAGATTGCATACGGAAGATTTGGAAGAAAATTTGGATTTGGCGGACATGGTTGTCTTCTGTCAATTTGACAAAGAAAATCAACGGATCTATGAGTGATTGATGCATGTATATTTTCCAAAATAGTCCTGAAAGAGGACACATATTTTAATTGTATTGGATTAGTTTGTTACTGGCCTGCCAGGGAACTATAACCTAGATTAGTACGTGTATGTTATGGACGTACTATGTGTAGTCGTCCTGCTGTCAGAAGCGAAGAAGAAAGAAAAAAATAACATGCAAGTTACCACCACCATTCGTGCAACCGAAGAAATCCTTCTAGAATTTTCTTTCCCCTTTTCCTCCCTTGTCTTATGTTATTTATTCACTGACAATAATTTGAGATGACGTACCTGGAAATAGAAAAGTTTTGACTTATATTAGAGGTTGATAATTGGTTAACGATAATAATAACAAGTATAATTTATTCAATACAGTGGTGCTGAAATGAGTTTTTCTTTATCTCTCATTTCAGATGTATTGGGTATTAGTTTTCTTTCCTCTGCAAGTTGTGTGTATTTCTTCTGACTGGGGTATAGACCACCGCAAGCAAGCTACTTTGGAAAAATTAGGAATCACCATTTCACATGCAGGATACGCTGTGCACACAACGGACACTGTCTATACCACTTTACGCATACATTTGGATCTTCATCATTCAAATTTAAACATTACCTCATGTCAGAATAAAGTAAATGTGCATTTCAGAATTCGAATAATTCCTTACATTGTATGCATCAACACCGTTCTACTCGTTCCATAGTATCATGGCTCTTGAGAATATTCTCCTTTGGATTTTCTTCCTATAATTTTGTTGAAACTCAACGTATGGAGCAATCTCTTAGGATTTTACAAGACCACGATGATTGTTTGAAATTTGAACTTCAGAACATTAAGAAAGCATTTAATCATGAAGTGAAAATAGTACGTGGTGTGGTTCTGGCAGTAAAGCATGCCGTACTTCAGATCCAGAATGAGACTTCGAACCTTTTTTGTGACGTGATTACCCATGAAAGACGATTGTGGATTATGCAAAATTATTACGATGCTATTCCTGAAGATAATCTTTTCCTGCACGATATAGGTTTATTTTATACGGTATCTTCAGTTTTTCATATAAACTTCAATTTTGATTCTTAAAACATTGATCTAATGTTAAAGACACCTGTAGTTACTGCTGACAAAATTTCCCAACGTTTTGTGATTCACAACCTTCGTATTTTGATGACAAACAAGATTGTCAGGTATTCGTTGCCTAAAGAGGCCTACTTATCAGATAATCATTTTGTAGAAATAGATAATCAACAGTGTGTTTGGAAGAAATTTCTATATTTTTGAAAAACCTCAGGTTTGAACACCAATAATCGATCAAAATGTCTTACGGACATATATTTTAATCGGAATTTAACTTTTTGCAACCTAGAAATCATTCCTTCTGATGCAAAATTTGTTCATTTATATACGCCTGTAGGCTTGCTTTTTTCTTCGTTAGTACCAGGTCACATAACTTCTAGAACTTCTCATAATATTTTACATACTACCCCCACTAAATATGGTATTAACCTGACTCAATTTATAGTATATGACAATTTTGAAACAGTGCTTATTCAAAATATGGTTTTACCCAATCGGGAAACGATAAATATGGAACATGAATATTTGAACATTGACTTAAATTTTTCCCTCCCGCATCTAAATTTTTTTTGCGTCTATCAAAACTTTTACTGATTTAGATATGGAATTGCAGAAATTGAAAATTAACCATACCGAGTTTGTCGTTAAGCGATTTAATCATTTACATACTACTTATTTTATTGTGATCCCAATACTAATGGTAATTTTGAGTTTCGTAACGTTCATTCAGTATTTCTTGATATGTAATTTGAGACGTCGAGTCCGTTGTGCACAACCTACGGAATCCTAAGTTTTTTCTCTCTCTTTATGTATAAACAGAATCCTTATATGCATTATTTTGTGTATATGTTCGTTTGGATTTATGACTCATAATTGTTGGAGTCGGAATTTGCTCTGTTGTTTGGTTCCTGTTTCATAATAGTGTTCCCGGGATGATTTTTGTTTTTAGTTTTACAGGACCTTACAGTGTTGTTTGTGTTGAGACAGATTGATATGTCAGATTATTGACGTTTTAGTTTATCTGCTTTTGTGTCTGAAGTCAAATTCAACCTTGTGTTAAATGAGTCAAGTTGTTGTTGTTTTTCTTCAACAAAAGAGAAGGGAGTTTGCGAAGTTTATTTTCCGTGATGTGTCCTCCTTTTCGGACAAGAGTAATATTTGAGTTTTGTTGAGTAATTTTCCTTTTGTTGAAGTGTCGCAACACCTTTTTCTCGATACCCTATGGGTGGGCACGGTTCGCCCGGATATTTTTGGGATAGTAGTGATTTTGCAAGATGCATATTTCACCCTAGGATTTTTGCCTTTGATTTAGTGCTGAGGACTTAGGAGATATTGGATTTAACTATTAAGTGACAGAAAATGCTATTACTTTTCATGGTTATTTTGATATTTGTTTTTTTAGATACTTCTGGCTTTTTGCTCCTGTTTTTTTAACAGTGAGAGCGGACGAAACCTTTTGACTTCGTGATACCGCCTGGGTTATTGTACACGTGCTCGAGATATCTCTATTATTTATTGGAATTCTTTTACTTTATAAACTACTAGCAGCGTTCACCCCGCTTCGCTGCGGTCACCCCGGAACGCAATAAACTTTGTTACTTAGATAATTTTTACTTTTTCGCTTTCAAGTGATATGATAAAAACCATAGAAGATTGCAGTAAATCTTAACATTATATCGCCTGTCATTTATGTTAACCCGCCCCGCTTCGCTGCGGTCATCCCGGTGCTGGCATATTGTAAAAGTGTCTGTAAAAATAAGCAAATCAATTAAAAAATTTTAAACAGAAGATTCAAGCTATTTTCCGCTGTATATCGCCTGTCATTTATGTTAACCCGCCGAGTGACACGGTCATGCGGGTTGCATATAAATACGTTTATTTTTACCTATGATGAACTAATAACAAAGGATTTGTACGTTATGGACACTTGAATGGTCAATTATCTCAAGACACTGGTAATTAAAAATTAAAGTGATATGATAAAAACCATCTAGGGTCCAAATCCTAATAACCCCCCAAAAATGAAAGAAATTGGTTCAGCCGTATTAGCGTGATGAGCGGACAAAGGATTTTGTACGTTCTCTTTTATATATATAGATACAAGCGGCATTCTAATGCCCGATTCCGTCGTAATGCTCATGATAAGCAATGTGTACCCTTATCTACAGTGACATCTGTTTCAAAATCTCACCATGTGGCCAATCATACACGAGATCCTACAAAAAAGCTCATTTTCTACGCAATTATCTTACTTATTTGTAGCTTTGTCGCTAGTTGTCTACCAAGTATTGGAGATAGAATGGATACGTCTGATCAATTTGAGTAAACTTCTATTGGGATCACAATTGTTTTGCTTTCGAATGTACCTACCCCGTCAGTAATGAAACTTAGCGCACGTACATTTCAAATATATAATTGGTTTATCCCATTAATTTTTTCTTCGGTTCACCTTTTGTGCCCCCGACCCCCGCCACTGTTACTAGAATAATCATAATATTTTTTTGTTAGCCGAGTGCTAGGCGGCATAACCTGGCCCCGTTCCTGTTTTTGAGATCAGCTGAAACAGGAAATGGTTTGAGACTTATGATTTTTCTGGTCCCAGCCCCATCCACCCTCCCTCCAAAGGTTGCCTTGTGTTATAATTCTGTATTGCTTGGTATTTTTTTGGTCGTTGGGTACCAATTACAAGTCATATTAATGCTTAATTTTTGTTTTTTTTTTGTTTTGTCTTGTTTTCCCACTGCTTCTCTTCCACCGTTACCCTGTACTTTTGCTTTTCTACCGTACTAAGATCAGCCTTGCACTTACATTCTACCTCCTTATTTTTTGATTTTCTCTCCGCAACTACATCTCTGAAACGCCTTTTTTGTGCTTTTTCTCCCACATTGTCATTCTACTCACTCTCAGTCCTTCCCAGTCTATTCTACCCTATTTTAATGTATATCTAAAACCTGTTTCTTTCCCGCTTCCATGCCTTCATTAACCCGTGAGTGAAGAAGAGGTTATCACTTATCCTAGACCTTCAAGAGGCCACCCCCTTCTGGGAATGCTACATCGAGTACCTATGGATTGATTTTGGACCACTGTTTTACTTTCCCACCATCTTTTCCCTTCAAAATGCAGTGCTTTTTGTGTTGATAGAAGCTCCGGATAAACCGTTACAAGGATAGCGTCCCCCGACGCCATATTGACTTTTCATCAGACATTAATCTCCCTGTGTGCTATACATTACTTTCAAGCTGCAATTAAACACTTCACTTTCCCCCCTAATTCTTTATACCTTTATTGTGCTCTTCACATCTGCTTGCAGCCACATTCGTACACGATCACCATTCTCACGAAATAAACAATCCACACACTACAGCTTTCCTCATTTTTGCCCGATGGATTATGACAACTGTTCAGACTATAGCCCCGCTATAGTGGAAGCTTTTGGAACTTCGGCCTGCAAGGCCACCTGCATTCTCGGAACTGGTATCGTCAAAGTAATACTGACCGATATATTTCTAGCAAACTTTTCAGCAAACTTTTCCAACGGTCTTTTGTGATTAAAAAAAAATCCACGTGCTTCTCTGTTTACATGGGTATGTGCTTTAAAGAACGCTTCAATTTACGTCGAGTAAACGTTAATTGTGTCTACAAATATACATATAGATATGTATGTTTCTGTTTCTTTCTTTTTTTTTTTCTACAAAAAAGACAAAGGAAAGTAAAGTAATATGGAGAAAACTGGAACTTCTAACCTGAAATATTGTATTATACACATTTTTTTCTGTGTTATTTTCGTTTTATTTTTGTCTTTTCTTCGGTGACAAATATATATACAAATAGTTCTCATTTTAATGGTGAATAATATTTAATGAACGATGATATAAAACAAACTTATTTTTTATATATCTTCCGTTCCAGACGGGGGAGTGTAAAGGAATCAGTATGTTTATGCCTGTGCTCACATCGAAGACTGTTATTAATGACTTATTGATTTTATGCGGACAAGGATGTGGCAACATCTTTTTGTTAATTTTATTTGTGTTTAGTGAAGTTTCGGTATATTTCTAAAAAGGACAGAGAACTTTTATTATACGATTATAATTCCTAACGAGAAATATGTGTGAAACGAACTTGCGCTCAGAACAGCCAGCAGCCAACTGATTGATGTTTTGCTGCATCAGCATTTTTTGGATGTACTGTGTTTAATGTAATTGTTTTTTCTGTCTTGTAATAAAGTTACGAGAGACACCTTCCTGACTCCTCCCAACACCTAAAACCACACCTTCTATGACGTCTGGGACTCGCTTTTGATATCATCTTTAATAGTCGCCGAGCCTGGGGGCTCTCCTTAAATAGCCCCGGTTACTTCCGCCTCGGGGGTAGCGATCCAGATTTCGAGGAGCGATTCAGATTTGGAGTTAGTTTCGGAGCTACGATTGGAGTTGCTTTGGACTCCTTCTTCGAACTGCAGATAGCCGTTACATCTTGCCAGTAGACCAGGACCGGACCTAGAAAGAGTGAGCGAGACACCAGGAGACCAGGAGGAACCGACGCACGCCTGGACGCCATGATGAAAGTACTCCTTTCCTAACCAATACTCCTATCCCAAACTTTGTCCCTCTTCTTTTCATAGAAATTCTTTGTAACTTTCTCTTATATCCCCAATGATCTTATACTTCAAAGGACAGCCGTCCGAATCCAGTACGAGCTGAATTCTCCACTTTCGTTCTTCTGACGGCTTATGTGAAGGTGGAGTTTCCTTTCGTTTTTCCTCCCTCACACTCCTTTACAGTATTTGTACATCAACTATGGTAAATAAGAAAGAGTGTTTGTTATTGAATATTTGGTTTGTTTACAAAGACTATTCGCAATCATGTAGAATCGCAATGTCTTGCATGTACTGAACTTGAGGGAATTCATACATGTGTGGATGAACAAAGTATTAATAATGGAAGGAGCATTAGTTCTCCGAATGTGTCTCTTGCCTTGAAGAAGGATGGTGATGTAAACATTGATGTTGAAAGACCAAAAATTGGAAATGAAAGTATTATGTAAACAAAAATCATAGAAGCAATCAGGCATGAATTGTTTGACAGGATCTAAAGACAGCTATGGTGGGGGAAACTGATACTAAACCTTTGGAGGGTATCGATGAGATAGATATGTATTGATAAAAGAGAAGAATAATATGCATGATCAAGTTTGCTATTCCATTAGTAAAATTGAACACGCAAACAAATAAAACATATTTTTTAGTCTAGCGATTTTATTGAAACTGATATATTTTATACATTTCTGAAAATGTATCATTCATTAGTTCAGTAATATTTTACGTTTGATGAAAAATCTTACTTGAAATCATTATTACTAGTATCTAATTTAAGTATACGCTTTTCTTGAATTTGAAAACTAAAAGATTTAAACCAATTAATTAATGAAATTCTTATTATGTTACACCATATTCATATTTTACTAATCATGTTCATTATTGAAAAAATACAACCCCATAACTTTTGATTCGGCTGTGTTGATTCGTGTTTTAACGTCGTATACATCAGCGATGCTATATGAGACGCATGTCTACTACTACTAATTAACGTGGAATACAAACCACAGGAGTTCTCAGAAGAAATCAAACCCTGGCTCCCCACGCTAAAGGAACGTACGGTAAGCGCTTATTCACATGAAGATCTCCTTTAACATTTATGTAAGGAGACTCAGTGGTAGATCACTTTGCACAGTTCTATTGGTACGTCATGATACCAAATAAAAACATATATGTTACCAATAAACGTCTATTTTAAGAGAGAGAGAGAGACTCTGCAATGTCTTTAAAATCTCTAGCAACCCATTTGATGAGTCCCAGATTCCTTCTAGCCTTGGAAACCATGGTAGAAACATGATGATCAAATAGTAACTTAGAATCCATCATAACACCCAAGTCTTTGTTGACAGGTTGAATTGTATGCTGATTTATTGAGTATGAAAAATAAGATATATTCATTTTCCTAGAGAAAGATATAGTTTTCATTTTGTTCATGTTCAAGGGAAGTAAATTTTGTACGGACCATTGATATACTGAGTTAATATCGGTTTGTAATTTAAGGTGATCCTGATTACTTACTATTTCTGAAAATATCTTCAGATCATCCACATACAGTAAAAAGAGACATTTCAAATAATTACCAATATCATTGACATATATTAAAAATAATAACGGACCCAAGTTGGATCCTTGAGGAACACCCGAAGAAATCTTGTACACAGATTACTTACAACCCATATATCTAACTACAAATTTTCGATCAAACAAGTAGGAAGCGAACCAATGTATCAAAGATTTAGGAATTTCAAAGGAATGAGGTTTCTTAAGAAGAATATGATTGGGATATTTTTTCAAAGTCTTTAGCAAATTCAAAATAGATAGTATCCACTTGACCACGATTATGCACAACAGGAGAAACTAATGTCAAAAATTTATTCAAATTTGATTCAGTTGATTTACCCTTCAGAAAACCATACTGTTCGGATATAATATACTATATAGATGTATATTATATAGTATATCAACGGAACTATAAAGATAATTGTAAATAAGCTGATCAAAAATTTTAGATATTACATCAAGAATAGAAAGAGGTCTATAATCAGTTACGAACCTTCCATCAGTTTTCGCAACAGCAACAGTTTTCCATACATTAGGATAGAAATGAGGTGCTAAACTCCAATTAAACAATGATGTCAAAATTGTTGCAATTATTTCAGATATACATTTAATTATAAAAATCGGAATTAGATCAAGACCTACAGAAGCTTTAACATTTAAAGATTTAATAACATCAATTACCTGTTTAGCAGAAAATAATATTTGAATCGGTGAGATTAAGAAGGGAAAGATTCCACTTTTTTGTCAAAATGAGTTGAAATAACCATTTTGTTCCTTTAATTAAGACGCATATTTTGGCATGAAAAACGGAAGGATTCCTTTCATCATTATGACGTAAGAGCACGTGAAAAATTTGACTGAGGTTAAGAAAGTAAACATTCCAGGAATCTTTCCCTTTTTATTCTCAGCCATGGAGCTAAATAAGAACATACTGGAGTGCCTAGGAATGTGTAGTTCCTATTGTTTTGCTATGGAACGGAATTTGTTCAAAATGAGACCAGTTTTCGGTTATTTCCTAGGAAAGGTCCGTGTTGTCACTGCTAGAGGCTTCATATATGCAGTTTCTCTAGTTCATATTACATCTAACTCCATTAGTACGAGTGTTGTAATTGCTTTTTATAGAAAATATGATCGGCTAATATTGCCGAGTTAAAGTCCGTTGCGCGGACATGTGGTAGTCTCAATTTATCCTACTCGGTAGGCACGATAACCATAAGAAATTTCCCAATGATGTTTTAATAGTGCTAAAGGAACACATCGAGTCTTACCCCAAAAAACGCCCCACTATTCTTCAAATCCTGTTACATATATTTAGAGGCTGGGCTGACATGCACAAAGAAGCATAAAATGTTTCTGGAAAAGCATACAGAACTAAAAGACATAATAAAATATGAGTACTTTTTAACTTATTACAAGGAAAATTATGGATACCGATTCGGTAGGCCGCAAGTTGACGTGTGTTCAACGTGTGTATGAGGACCTAAATACAAAAATATCATCATCGACATTGAATGACAACGCTAAACGGGTCGCTTTAGCTGAATTGATGGTCCATAAAAAAAAGAGCAAGTTTTACAAGAAAATGAAGGAAGTAACTGAACTATGCTCTAATAGAAATGACGTTCATGGAATCTGCTTTGATTTTATGCAAAATCTTCCTTTGCCGTGCATACCTGTTCAAGAAATGTTCTATTTAAAGAAGTTATGGCATTACGTGTTTTGTGTTCATAGTTTAGGAAATGAAGAAGCTACTATGTACACCTATTATGAAGGAGTTGCAAAGAAAGGAGCAAACGAGGTGTGTTCTTTATTGTATGACTATATAAACAACAGTGTTGACCCTCAAGTAAAAACTCTATACGTATTCAGCGATTCATGTCCCGGGCAAAAGCGCAATTACACTTTGGTGAGATTGTTCCTGTTTCTTACTATTATTAGGCGATTTAATGAAGTACATGTATTTTTCCAACTAGAGGACACAGTTTTCTCCCCTGCGACCGGAACTTTGGTGTTATTAAGGGAGCCATGAAACGCCACGATAGGATTTATTCCCCTGATCAATACAACGATATGATTAGTACTGCGAAAAGCAAGCAGCCTTTGTTTCAGGTGGAATCCATTTCAAACGAACAAATTCTGAACTTCTAGGGATGGTGGCCGACATTTTTCAAAGCACTTGTGCTAGTGTTCGAACAAAACGACCTTTTAAAATCAGTACCTACAAACACTTAACATTCACAGCAGCAAAAAGGCGATATGTTACAGCTTACACTTTTATAGACGGGCTACAAACTGAAGTTTTTAAACTGCACAAAGGTGGTGAAGCAGACCCTCCTGTTGAAAAGGCATGTAATGGAATCATTCCCATAAAAAGGAAGAAACTCGAGGATGTTGCCAAAGTGGTTCACTATGTGCCGGAACAAGCCAGAGTAATTTACATTAAACTTTTAGAGTGGCCTACTCATGAGCATGAGAGTGAGGACAGTGAGTAGTAATAGAAACAGTGTACAAAGGCACAAACCAATATTTCATGTATTTTATTTTTATAACATGTGTGAATAATGTTTAATTTTCATTATTTTTGTTGGTTTAAAAAAATAAGGAACAGTTTTAAGCTCATAAATACGGTTTTCTTTACTTTTTTCAACATCTAAGTCTGTTGAGATTAAAAAGGGAAGGATTCCACCGTTTTCAAACTCATATAATAACCGTAATAAGAATGTAATGGTAAAACACTTTTGCGTGTATGTTACTTAAGGTTATAAGGAGCAACTTTCCAATAGTACGTTTCTTCCTATGACTATTTGTTTGGTTACTATGAAGTTTTTTTCAGTTTCCCAAAAGTTTGGCTATGTTGAATCTTTCCCTTCTTAATCTCACCCGTTCATTTGATCACTACAAAATTGACTGGCCATAAAAGTAACATTATCATCATTCACATTAATATCATCTTTATGATAAACAGTTACAATTTCTTGGCCATAGCTTCAGATATCAGTTGAGGATCAGACAGAAATTCGTCGTCAACTAATATTGCCTTATGTCCATCTTTAGCATTAATTTTATTATTCGTATACTTCCCAAATCTTTTAGGATTATTTTTTTAAACTATTCTCAATTTTATTATAATATTTACTTTTATCAATAGTAAATTGCTTCTTAAAATCAGAACGAAATTTAGAGAATACATTATAATCTTGAAGGGATTGGGTTCTTTTATACTTCTTATGAGCATTATTCTTTTTTTAAGCAAGTAAATTAAATTACGAGAATACTATCTCGGATATTTAGAAATTGATTTGGTTACTAAAGGAACATTATTCGTAATTGCACTCAATATAACATCATTAATATTTTGAGCATCAATATCAATATCTGGATTCAACAAAATGTTGGCCCAAGGAGACCCTTGGACTTCTTTATATAAAGAAAGATAATCACCCTTTTGATATAACAAAAAAGCTATCACTTGGTATCTCCAGTATTAGAGATAATAACAATAATCTCAATCGGATAGTGATACTGATCAGGCGGAACCAAAGATACTACAGAATTATTAGATTGAACATAGGTGTTGTACAAAATTAAAGCAAGACCAGACGTCCCTGAAGCAACGTCCAAATTCATATCATCTAAAACATTAAATAGAATTTTAGCCTTGGTTTTAGAATAATAGTTTATATCATTTGAAAGATTTCTATTCGTCCAGTCAAGTTTGGATATATTAAAATCACCAATAATCACTACTTCATAGTTCAAAAAGTTCACTTTGGAAACAATATAATTAAGATAATTCGTAAAAGTTGTAACTGAATAATTTGGATGAAAATAACAGCATGCAACTAATAATTTTTTTCCCATTCAACGTATCAATCTTAATCCAAACACACTGAATTTCAGATTCCAAGTCAAATCTCCTTTGACAATTTATATTTGTTTTAACTGCTAGCAAAACACCACCACCTCTGCTACACTGATCAGTAATATAATTCCTATCGGAGCGAAAACATGTATAAATTCCAGGAAAATAGTCATCAGTATGTTGTTTACGATTAAGCCATGACTCAGTTACTGCAATAATATCAAAAGAGCAGTCGGCAACAGACGAAAAAATATATTACTTTTTGTTCTAAGTCCTCGAACATTTTGATACAAAATATGGACTTCCATATTGAACTAGTTATTGTTATTAACATTATTTATTTGATTTTCAGAATTAGTTGTTAAAAGTTTGCCATAAAAAGGACCAATTAATATGCCACTGGGCCAAATCATAGGATCATTAATAATCCCAAAGTCAGATTCAAACAGTTTAATATGAAAAGAAGCATAAGTATCGTGTTTAGTTTTCGTCTAGTACATTTGACATAGGTTACACTCCTATCATTCACAATAGACTCAAGATCATTTTCTTTTACTGATGGATCAAGTCTAGTAACAAATAATGCCCTCTTTCTGCTTTTACCAACCAAATCAATTTTATCATAACCACTACCAGGAGTCAACTTACGTTGATTTTTATGTAAACCAATACTGAAATTCCCTCTATTATCTGTCTCTTTTCATCTTTTGTCCTCTAATCTCCTTTTATTACGTGAAATAACTTGAACCCATTGATCTTTGTTCGCATCAAACTCAACTTCTTCATGATTAGAGTCTACAAATCGTATATTCTCATTTCTAGTTAATTCTGGGAAATGATCAGAATCACTTATATCAACAACCTTAGGATTTTTACGAGAAGGTTCTACTGATACATTCCTCAAACAATTACAGGATTTATTAACAAGCAATTCATTATTTTTTTCATTTTGAGACCTTAATTGCACTATTTCCTCTTTCAAACTTTAAAATTCTCTCAGAAATACTCTCTTCAGATTATTCAGTTTACTTTCAAAAATTTTCTCCAAAGAATCTTCAAAGTTTGACTTTTCAAAATCACCAAAGTTACCATCTTTATGAGATATTTCAAAAAACCTGTCACCCTGTATACAATAATTACATAAAAATTCAGATAGCTGAATGGAACTACTGTCCATTTTAATAATAATAATAATAATAATAATAATAATAATAATAATAATAATAATAATTATTATTATTATTATTATTATTATTATTATTATTGGCGTACTTTTGAACTTGCACGGCGAACCTACCGCAAAATATGTATTATTCCTGTAATTTTTCGTGGATTGTATGTTTTTCATTTGCTAGTGGGAATTAATTAATCTCTATGCCATCGATTAAATGAATTTTGTTGTGCACTTTGGTTCATTCCAAAGATCAGGGCCAAACTAAGTAATATTTGGCTTGTAATTTCCGGTGGCCTGATAGTGTAGGGGTAAGGTAATGCTCTTATGAATAATACAGCTATTTTACATAGGTTAAAAACCTGTTCACCCCAAAGATATTTTTTTTACAAAGTGAAAAATTGTCTTATCATACTGGATATGCAATACACAAGAATATGGAGGCAAACACCTGATCACGATAGAAACGATTTACGAATGTTGGTTGGGAAAGGGCAAGGGAATTACCAGGACATTCCAAAGACATCATTGATCTGAGGTATACACTTTTCGTGTTATCGTTCTGAGAAAGAAACACTACACCATTTGTTAAACAAAGTTTGACTAAAGGAATCGATGGTGTAGTGGTAGCGTGCTAGACTTCCAAATGGAAAATCTTAGTTCAATTCTCCAAAAGGTAGTATGATCTTTTCGCATAAAATAATGGCTGCAAAGAGAGATTCATCTTCTGATGGAGAACTTACAAAGCATCACTGGCGATAATTAGAAAAAAATAGTGTGTGCGTTCTACACCATACACTGCAATGATAAGTATGTTTCATATTTATATTCGTCCCCTCCCTCTCTCTATTTCTTTACGTTTTCCTATCCTGTCTTTGCATCTTTAATTTTCCCCCTTCTCTCTCACGCACACACTCACTTCATGTTCCAAAGTTAAAACGGAGCAAAAGTTCGATATACCTGGTCTGGAGAATAATTAACTGGGAACTTCGGCGTCGTGTTTTCCGTGCTATGGGGATGGCATTTCCGATCCTGGTCACTTCTGACAGAAACACTGCTTAAACGCACGGAAATAAGTAAAATCTATTTCTTATCCTCTGAGTCACCGAGTCTGAGTCGAATTACCGGGTCACTGCGGATTTGAATGATGTTTTGGAATGTCCTGGTAATTCCCTTGCCCTTTCCCAACTAACATTAGTAAATCGTTTCTATCATGATAGAGGTGTTTGCTTCCACATTCTTATATATTGCTTGTCCAGTATGATAAGACTATTATTGACTTTGTTATTTTTGGGGTGAACAGGATTTGAACTTCTTTTAGATAGCTGTATGATTCATAAAACCATTACGTTACCCCTACCCTATCGGGCCACCTGATATTATAAGCCAAATATTACTTCGTTTAGCCCTGATCTTTTGAACGAACCGAAGTGCACAACAAAATTGGTTTATTCGACCTTCTAGAGATTAACTAATTTCCACTAATAAAGGAAAAACATACAATGCATGAAGAATTATAGAAATATAACGTATGTTGCAGTAGGTTCGCCGTGCTTGTTCAAAAGTACGTGAATATTATTTTTATTATTATTATTATTAGTAGTAGTAGTAATAGTAATAATAATAATAATAATGGCAATAAATGTTCATATTCACAATAGTTGACTATTATTATTATTATATTATTATTATTATTATCATTATTATTATTATTATAAATTGCCCGCTTCGTAGTGTTAAATTGAGAGAAAATAGTAATATGTTTCGTTAGTCAGTCACTATTTAATATTACTAAAGCGCTCTTCGATATCGGTCATTTTCGATGAGTTTATATATCCCCTCCCTACCCTATGTTTTGGGGCACGGCATCTGCGGTGACATTATTCATCTCAGCGAGATGGGAAACTATGAATTTGACACTCATATTGGTTATTTCGATCATTTTTATGTCCCCCTTCCTCCGAGTTGCTTGGCTGAATTTGGATATAAAGAGCATCAGATGTGTCATTGTTAATCTCAGCGACTAAAAAATTATTGATTCGCCACTAATACCTGTCATTTTTCGCTATTTTTTAAATGTCGCTTCCCCACTCCATCTCTTAAGTTACACCGTCAAAGTGATATAACAGAAAATATCTCAAGTTCGAACTTCACCTAGGTTGAAAATTTGATCTAGATTTGTTTGGTGGTTCAAGATTCATTACGTTTTATTTATTTTTATATATATCCCCCTCTCCCATTTCCCTCCCCAAGTTCTCCCGTGAAAGCGAAATTAAAAATTCATCTCAGGTCCGAACGTTACCTATCTTTTTAAAAAATGATCGAGATTGATCCTTTGTTTCACGAGTTATCAAGTTTTATTTAATCTTTTTAACTCCTCTTTCTCCTGAACCCTAAGTTATATCGTCAAAGTAAAAGATAAATACTATCTTAGGCCCGAACCCATATCGGTATTGTGGTTCAAGAGTTATGAAGTCACAAAAAGAGTCACTTTCATTTAGTTTACATATATCTACGTCTCTCCGGCCCTTACGTTGCACCGTCAAACTGAAATGACAAAAGTATTCCCAGATCCAAATCCTATGTATGTTGAAGGTTTGATAGAGATCGGTCTGGTGGTTCAAGAGTTATTACGTTTTATTCAATTTTGTATGTCAACCTTCCTCTCCTCCTTCCTTCCTAAGTTATTCCCTTAAAATGAAATGGTATAAAACCTTCCCAGGCCCGAACCTTATCAATGTTGAAAGTTTGATCGAGATCGGTTGGGTGTTTCAAGAGATTAGGAGCCACAAACATAGTCCCTTGGAATTTTATAATATATGGTATTATTATTATTATTATTATTATTATTATTATTATTATTATTGCGTGCTTTTGAACTTGCATGGCTAATTTACAGCAAAATATGTTTTATTTTTTATTTTTTGCTGGATTGTATGTTCTTCCTTTATTGATTCATTAATTTTTCTCTAGGCCGTCGAATAAATGAACTTCGTTGTGCACTCACGGTGCAAATAACGTTACATGAAGAGGCCGTTTCGTTCCAAAGATCAAGGGTAAACTGAGTAATATTTGCCTTGTAATTTCTGGTGGTCAGATAGTGTAGAGGTAATGTAATGGCCTTATGAATAATAGAGCTATATAACATAAGTTCAAGTCCTGTTCACGCCAAAGTTAACTTTTTACGAAGTGATTCTGAAGAATCGACTTATATACTAGACAAGCAATACGTAAGCAAGTAGACGCAAAAACCTGCATCATGATAAGGACGATTTACGAATGCCCGTTGGGAAAGGGCAAGGGAATTACCAGGACATTCCAAAGACATCATTGCTCTTCAGTACACACTTCACGTGTTATCGTTCACAGGAAAAAAACACTAGACCATTTGTTAAACAAAGTTTTGCTAAAACAACCGGTGATGTAATTGTTGCGTATTGGACTTTCAAATGGGAAATCTTGGTTTGATTCCCCGTCAGACAGAATTATCTTTTCGCATAAAATAATTATTGCAAACAGAGATTTATCATCTGATGGAGATCTTACAAATCAACACTGGCGATAAATTGAGTAAAAAGTGTGTGCGTTCTACATCATACACTGCAATGATAAGTATGTTTCATATTTATATTCGTCCCACTCCCTCTCTTTATTTCTCGACGTTTTCCTATCTTTCACTATTCCCTCTAGTCTCTCTCTCTCTCACACACATACACTTTGTGTTCCAAACTTAAAACGGAGCAAGAGCTCGACATACCTGGTCTGGAGAGTCTAATTAATTGGGAACTTCGGCGTCGTGTTTTTTGTGCTCTGAGGATAACATTTCCAGTCCTTGTCATCTCTGACAGAAATACTGTTTGAGCGCACGAAAATAAGTGAAATCTCTTTTTTATCCTCGGAGTTACCGAGTTTCAGTCGAATTACCAAGTCATTACGGATTTGAATCTTCGACCAAGTTGTGCTCTACATCATCCGACTGACACGATGATACGTTTGAGCTCTAAAGAGTTAATTTTTTGTGTTCAGGTTACGTTATATCCGGAAGGGATGAAATAATGCTGCATGTTCGGAACATATAAATCTTCGGAAAAGACTAGAAAATGGTAACCTCTTTGGTTATTTGTAAACAGAATTTTATATGTACTAGTTCGACACAAAATTTATTTCCATCCAATAATTCAATGTGTTTTATTCACGTTGAAATTTGAAACATACCACATCTAAGCGGAACATAAATTTTTGCTTTCGAACATTTGTAACTTTTATTACGATACAGTTTGGACGTTTAATATAGGGTATTTGTGATAGAAATTTAGCAGTAAAATAGCATTCTTTAATTTTCTCTTTCTTTCTTTTTCTTTTCGCTTTTTTGTTCAGTTTGAATAAGTAATCTGAAATGGAGGATATAACCAACGCTACCTACTGGGTATATTAGAATGTGTTTCTGGATCAGTACGTCCAATCTGCACTACCGAATTTGCAATCGAATGACGCGGAAACAAAGCATGTGTGCTAAACTTTTAACATTATCCTAGACGTGTCTCGGAGTTCTACAGTTCTACTGGAGATTGTGTCTGCTATCCATTATGAAAATGACCTAATGAATGTTTAAAGCATCCTCTACATATTCGAATAGCTCTGAAAAAATTGTGCATAACAAACATTATTTCAATTTACCTGTTGGATTTCTGGAAACGAAACTTTATAATGTTAGGTTCTTTTCTTAGTACGTTTGAATCCACAGTTTCATCTGTTATCCCTTTTTTCTTCTTCTCTTCTCTCTCTGCTTTACTTTTTGAATCTGTGTGTAATAGACATCGTTTGCTTTCAAATTTTCGTTCTGTGTTTCAGTTTTTCCACAAATCAACTTATGAATCTTGTTTCATCTCGGGTTTGTTATTTCATTTTGTCGAAGCTAATACATGTATAGTTTGAAATTAGAATTGCGCTCATGCTGTTAACTAATTTTAGTATTGGAGAGAAGAAAGGAGGAGAGAGAGGGGGTCTCTTTGCCTGACACGATTATGGAATAAGAAGGTGTATATTGAGTGGCCTAACTGAACAGCGTTAGCTGTAGCAATTTTTTTTGATGCCGAGTGTACGAGCGGAGTATCTTCTTTTTTTCTCTTCAGAATAAATAAAATCAGAAATATAAACTTTCTCCAACTTGTCTAAAATTTTCTCCAAGGAGAGAGATTGTGTGCTTACAGTTAGTTTATCCACGACTGTAGTTCGTCCACACAACATACATTTTATAAAAAAATTGTGCTCTACTGTCTTGATAAGTACGATTGAAACTAAAAGAAACCCATTCTTAACCAAGAAATATATACGCATTGAGATTTCATTCATAACTCATTTGTTCAGTACAATCCTTTTGGGCAGAATTGGGTACATTATAATTCAACAGCAAATAAAGTTATAATTATTTAAATGACATCTTTGGAATTCCACCACACAAGATAACTGATATTCAGAAACCCACGCAACCACTTCAAAATTTTATTTCAGAAACGTCGAACTGAAAATTATTGTAATAAAATTCAACTAGCCAGTACCTGTTGACCAAGCAGCAACACCACATACTATTTGCTATATATTTTTGTCACATACTACCCCCTACTGCAAAGCAGCAACTTGTATAACAGTTAAACAAAGCAGTAGAAAAAAACAATGAACCTGCAAGCCCACAACAATGTTTAAATCAAATTAATACAATAGAGATTTAAAATACACAACAATGACCGCAAGGTCTGAATAGGTTAACTCACATTCAAGATATGTTTGAGTATCCACTTCAAAATATAACGCATGAAATTTCGAGAAATGGGTACGAAGAAAGGTCGTGTGACAATGTTACGTGAATAGTTCTAAAGGTAAGTCAGTATCTTGCAAATATTGTGGACATAATAAGTCAAATATGTATGCGAGAAAGTTGATAAAGTAGTAAAATTGTGTTATCTAGTAGTTACTCAACATAATTTGTTTATAATATTTTAAAAATTATTGGAAGTCTGGAATTTATGCAAAGTCGTTCTGACGTGTGATTTGTACCATACTAAAAAGTTCGGCTGCAGATATTAAACTTTTAATATCACTATTATTGGGCGTTTACACTTGGTCGATTTAGTCACACGACTAAAACGACTCACTGCATTTGTCACTAAATCGAAGCAACTAGGCCGAATCAGGTAGATGGATGTGTTCAATTATTTCAACTACAGAAAATAGGACGTCTTTCAATTCAGTTGCCAGTCGATTAGTCGCCTTTGATCAACAAGCGATTAAGTTGAAGTCCCGTTTACATGGTCGATTAAGTTGAAAGTGACGTCAATTCAACTGAATCGAACGCAAATCGACTAAGTGTAAACGCCCCATAATCATGTATTAAAACGACTGTGCATAAAGCCCAATATGTTTATAACATCAGTAGTAGGGTCAAGCTTAGAAAATAATCACTTCCATGCAAATATAAATTGTTTAAAGGTGTAAAGGTATGCTGACATCCTACACCAAATATTTTCACAACATATTTACTAGCATATGAAACATTCCGCTTCCTCCAGAGTTGTTTTGAGAATGATGAGAATCATACTAAAGGTCTGACTCCTGCAGGAAACATATGTTAATGGAACTATTTACTATGGTACTAATAACGCTTCGGAATCACTCTGCATACGGCTTAATGAAATTAAATATACATCTATGCTTACTTTCTAAATATAATAAAATATTAATAAAATAACATAAAATACCCTTCAAAATTTATAGGCTACAGTAATCTTAACGAATTCTCTGAAGACAACAATAATAATATACTGTGATAAGAAAGGGCATTTAATTTTGAAATCATAATATAATAATAGAATTTTCTTTTCTTTGTATATAAACTCACGGATTATTCCCCAAAATGGAAATATACCTGAAAGTTATTATGCCGGGATTTTTCGAATCACTATTTGTAACTACTATGGTGATTATAGCAGATCGTCTTTAACTGTTAACTGTTATAAAAGTTGCCTGTCTTTTTCTCACAGAAAATTCTATTGGAACAAGAAAATTTATATGATACTGACAATCTGCGTGCATCAAGAAATGGTTTTCTGACAAAGGACGCCCGATTTCGACAGAGCACATTACTGCGTTCCTTGATGTGGTAGTTCTCTGTGAGGAAGAGAGTTGAGTGGGAATTCCAATAACCCTACACTAAACTTGTACTTTCTTTTACATTTACACGTACATACATCCCTTCTTTTTTATACTCTTATTTTCTTTTTTCATTTTACACTTCCCACTTTATCTAACATTTTGCCCTTTTCAACTTGGATTTCAGCCCTCTTTCACTGTCTGAACTTCTTTCCCGATATTGACCTTGCCGATTGCGTCCTTTCTCCCCAATTGTACCCTTTATTTTATATAATTTTGTTCCTGAATGTAAATTCTCCGTGTGAGATATACATTTGAAAATATTGCAAGCTTAGCACACATGCCTAGCGAGCTGGTGCACGTAATTATTTGACTGGTAATGGTCTAAGACAAGAGAAGATGGGCACTATTATGATGTGACAATTTAGCTTTGACTTAAAATCTTCTCGTTCTCAGATATACGAAAAACAATTTTACATTTGTTGCCTGTGGATGTGGATCTGCGGTACCTATTTGTTTAACCGTTAGAGTGTTTTCAGAAAGAAAAAAAGAAGACATACCAACTTTAATTTACAACGCGAGTTTATGCAAATTATAAATTCACAATGCGCCAGGTTTATATATTTAAAAATCAGGTTGGTTTGTCACGCTATGATCTCGTATTTCTAACAGTCCTTCTCATTGTCCTCTAGAATATTTTCTCGACGTATGAAAACATATTTTGCATAGATGAACTTCACGCGAACCAACAGAAAAAATGTTAAATAGTAAATTCTTTCATGACTAGCGTGACAATAGTGACTTAATAATAATAAAACTTAGAGCTATGTTTGGATGAAGCGGTCCACGATTGCATAAAAATAGATTTACAGGAGAAAAAGGTTGACGCAAATGAATTGTTCTGCACTTTTACTATACGTATCCACGACGCATATGAATTGTTTTGCACTTTTACTATACGTATCCACACAGAAATTCATTTAAAGAAAGTATTTCTCTCTGTTTTCACTGTTTGTACTTTCAGGAATGATTTTCGCGGTATTTTCCTGCATTCTTCGGTAAAGGTTCACTTTAAGAAGTCATCTTTAAAATCAACCAAGCTGTATTAGGTGGGTACCAAAAACGTCCTGTTTTACTGTACAGATCCTTAGTATAAGTAGTAGGAATAAAAGGAAAAGAAGTAGAAGTAAGAGCAGAGTAGAAACCCTGAGGAACGAGGTTGAATATTTTCTCTACATAAAATGGGGAAATTAAAGACGCCTATTTTTTTTCCTGCATTCGTGTTCGAATTTTTCTCCATTTGAAAGTAGTTACACACTTGGAGAGATTTTATCAAATAACTAGTTTTTGAACATAAAAATAACGAAAACTGTGGGTTTGCTAGATGCGCATCTTACAGCTAAATGCGGATGTTATTTCCATTACTACTCTATTGAAATATTAATAGAAATTTCTCCTCTACATTTTATAAGGTAATTGTATACAACTACTACTTATCATTTTCCGTGCATGTGGATACTTCTTGTTGTTGTACTAGCTACAGTAGTCATTCTATATCATGTGCGAGTATTAATGCAACACACAAGAAACCCAGATCATGTGTTCACACTTCTACGAGGAGTGTGAGGGGGGCGCGGTGGATCACTCTTAGAGGGTTGATCTCCGTTGCTTGGGGACTTAGGTTCAATCTTAGCTCGCGCCGGTTGGACTGTGTGGTGGACAAACACCGTGCTCGTCTGTGTTCTTGAGGTTCACCCGTTCCTTCTACTTTCTTCATTCCAACATTTCATTCATTTCTCAGCATCACCGTCTCCTTTAGCCTAACCGGCATAAATGTTGGAAGTAAAGTTCATAGATTTCATTTTTCATTTCATGAAGTGTGAATACAGTCTGATTTGCGTTTGTTATTTGTTGTGTTACCACCTGTATATGAAATAAATCATTTTTGTAGGTAGTACATCACTAGGAAGTATACACGTGCTCGGGACATTCGATATGCGGTCAAATCTCCCCCACACACTCATACATTAAGAACAGGGGAACATTATTCTTCGTATACGATTTAAAAGGTGATATTCCTAAAAAGCACCTGAAGTACAAGGGCAGATTTCAAGAATGCAATAAAACACAACAGGAAGTACCAGGCGGAATAGCTCACACAATAATCACAAGGGTAAATTTCAGCAATGCAACGAAAAAGAAAATAACGATCACGAAGAATTCATTTTCACATACCTCAAATCGTTCGTAGGTATATGGGAGCAACTTCCAGCAGTGAAACCTCGTTGCGAGGGAATACTTTTTTTTTTCTCCAAGAAAGTAGGCCAGATGTCCAGTGACATGGTGTCTTTTGTTCCCGGTCCAGCATCCGATACGGAAAATTATCGGTCGGTAATTTTAACCAAGAAATATAAACCCCTATAAAAGGAAATATCAAAAATGGCCTACTAAATAGCATAGAAGTGCTTAACGTTACGAAGTTGAAAATTCAAACCTTGATATGGTTTTTGCATTTTGTTGACCTAAAATAATAATTTGTAACATGTGAAGAATAATGTACTTATTTCTTTATAAAAAATGTCACTAAAAACTAATTTGAGAATCACACCTTAAAACTGCCTGCAATGACAACCATCGGCAATTGCCGATTTCTAATATGATATTGAACACTGTATACAGAGAAAATTATCACTGGTTACCTACAATAGAAGACACAGATGAAAATCGGATCTTTTACAACTTTTGATATTCGTGGACACCACCTCTCGCCACCACCAAATCTGTGGATCCATATAGTAAAACTGCACCGCTGTAGAAGCTGTATGTACCGTACCTACTACAGGCGCATATAAGAAAATATGAATAGAAATATGCAACTAAATAGCCCTAGCCTAAGGCAATCAAAGTTAGGGTAACATAATCGCACCTAAACTAAATTAATATTAAAATTAAAAAACGACATTTTTTCATCCTTTACTGAATTAAAACTTGACCCCCATAACTAAACATAGGGCAAAATTACAATACAGAATACGGAAACGAACTTGCGCTAATTGGCCGAAATGCACGAATTTTAAATAGTGATCTGGCGGTATGAATTTGGAGGATCCGCGCTACAGCGTAGCTGTTCTTTCCTAGGAAACGGGACATTAGCCACTCTACATTTGCTCATAAGCGATGATATTGGAAACAAAGAACGGCAATTCTCAAGGCTGCTGACCTTTTTTTCTAGGTTGATGTTTACTATATGGCGGCCAGATTTTTCATAAAATCGAAAATAAACGTAAATGCAAGTTTGCTATTTTCTAATAATATTAGGTAGGGTTACATTCTAAAAATTAGTTTCTTTCTTCTTTATTGTACTGTTCATATTTCACTTTGAAACAATATGGCGATATTAAAAAGTACATTTCGTATTACGTAAAATGTACAAATAATAATGTTAACGAGACGTACATGGAAGCACCTGCATTATTCTTTACTTACTGTGTTTTATCTATAGTAGTTTTTTTTTTCTAAATGAAAGAAACATATTTTGACTCCACTTCACCATATCAACTTATAATGTGAATTCTTCCCTTGCTTGGGGTCCTGGTTCGATCACAGCTCGCGCCATGCGGATTTTTGGTGGACAAACACCGTGCTCGTGGCTTTTCTCGCCGTTCTTCCGTTTCCTCCCACCTTCCTCATTCCAGCATTTCATTCATTTCTCATAATCACCGTCTCTTTTAGCACAAACGTAAGACGAAGAACTGAAAGACCATATCTTTTTTTTTTTTTTTTTCATAAATGAAAATATCGAAGCATGTTTGGGATTGAGTGCACTCTTTGCAGAACAAGTGATTTTGGATATATTTTAGTTTCTCTCTTAATTTTGCACTTATAAGATCTCCAATGTTACTTCAGAAACCGTAGCTGAGCGAGATAAGGGGGTGAGGAGCCATACGGGACTCGTTTAGGTTCGGTTTCTATGAATGTTCTGCACAAAATGCAGTCTTATTTCATGTTTTATTTATTTATTTATTATTATTATTATTATTATTTTTTTTTTTTACAAAGTGCTGTTTTGTGATGGAGTTTCGTGTAATACTAGCTTCCTGGAGGTCAGCATATCTTTAAAAGTTTTCTGCAAGGATCTTCTCCATTGTACAATCAATCAATTGGAAATAACTTTCATGAATTCCAAAGCAATAGCAAGCTGCTGGTAGTATTGTTGCACAATGTGCAAAAATTGATCAGAAGCATAGAAGTATTTTAAATACCTCTGCATCAGAAACACTACCGTCATTTTCGCTCATTTCTTACGAGTATGGCCTCATGGAGTTCGCCATTTTTGCCGTAATGCAACATTCACATCACGATCGGAGAAGAACACTAATAGAACAGTAAGAACATCGGCACTTCACGTAGTAACTAAGTAACAGTTTATGAATTTTAGAGATAATTCAAGATCCTATCTCCGTACAAGTATAAAAGGAAAAACAAATTTAGATTTGAGGGACATGTTTATACGTGAACGCAGTCTCCTTACGTTTAGCCGCTCTTCATATATATGTGATTAGCACTCACAGTGCTGATATTTCATTCGAATAATTAGCTGTAGCAATGTTAAATTGACAAGATTTTCTGTGAGATTGAAAGAAACAGCTGAGTCCTATCGAAAAAATCAACTCGAAGGGTATCGTACCTCCCGGAGATGATATTCACTGTCGCTTAGGAGTAAATTGTCTTGCAACTATTATACAGTTTTCCGTAAAGTCATGCTGCAATTTTAGCCGTCTCAGGAATTCAAAGAAACAAGGTAGAAACGTGAAGTTCTCACCAATTGAAGAGAAAATTCCTAAGTTTCATTTTTATTCCGTGCAGCACGATGTGGCTTCGATTTGTTTCCATACAGAATCTAAGCGATATTCAATTTCTTCCCATATACGGTAAGGACCTCTTCTGTAACAGAGTAAATAAAGTCTGATTTTCTTTACAAAATTATTAATGTCGGTGGTGCGTTAGATACATACATGCTGCTTCACATAACCCCAATGGAGCATTCAAGACCACGGGCATGGTACATCGGAGCATTTAAATACCGGTATCAGCAAAACTTTGAGGAGAGGTTTGAGTTTATATTAGAACAGCAGTTTCAGTTTTGCGTTAGGCATCCTAATATTCGTTCCATTTTACCTAAAATAGACGAAATACGCATACTAGTGTTATAATTGCTGTGCTGTTTTTATAATTACTGTAATATGGCTTGACAACTAAGCTGTTTCAAATCTCATAAATATATCTGTTTACTCCATTCTCCAGTAAGACAGAGAACATAATGCTAGGGGAAGTTTAATGCATTATTTTGAAAATTAAGATGTAAAACTTGTTGAAATACCTAACTCAGGTCAAGTAGAATGCCTCACGTAATAGTCAAAATAAATTCGCTACGTATAGGTATCTTATTAATGTATAGACCACGAAGTACCACTACACCAGATTGTCTATTCTTCAGGATCTAATTACGCATGGCTATCCGCAAGTTGATTGTCTTTATATACTAGGCGACCTTAAATGTGATCAGCTTTGTCCTGGCAAGCATAAACAGCATATTTGGATCGTATCCTGGATATGTTCGGTTCTGTCATACTGATTAAAGAACTTAGAATAACACAGTTCGGTGAATCGTTACCAGATCTTATTGTTAACGATAAAATTGACATGATAGCATCAAATGACGTTTGTCCACCCATTTTATTATCCCATCACTCAGTGACACATGCTATCCTGAACATTAAGAACCCACCAAGTTAATCTTTTGATATTATTCGTTATCGCAACTTTAATACATGTAATCGCGACGCATTTCTCCAAAATGCCGAAATTTTGAACTGGAAACAAATTGAATTTCATAATTTCATAGATGCTAAATTTATTTTCTTCTGAATTCTCTAAAACATCTTTTCGATGAGCACACGCCGATGGTAACGGTTAAAGTTTCAAATAACAAATTACCTTGCGAGACTAGTAAATCGAAGCTGCTAATTAAAAATCGCGATTGTGCGCTCCGTAGATTCAAACGCACTAAGTTGGCTCAACATTGGGATGAGTACAGAGTTCTGTATTTTTACTACGGCAGTTATTCGACAAGAAATGATTGCGTTTTTTTCCCTTCGTTTAATTGGCGCTAAAGACAACAAAGACCCTTGGCAGACATTACACAATTTGGGAATAAGAGGGAAAAGTTCAACATTAAACCTCCCTGAAGTAGTAATTTGTCGATGTCATAAACCCTCTTTTTGCTAAGGTTTCCGAAGTCTTATTAAAAAGTAACGATACATTTCATAAACAAACAAATCGGTACATGAAATACACTGTCAGTGTAATTCCTTTCATGTTAAGACTTGTTCATCAACATGAAGTTAAAACAACAGTTAAGATTAAATCCAATGGCGCAGGTTTTGGTGAAGTAACACATATGTTTAAAATAGCTTCACCTTTTACCACATTTCCCGCAACTAATATTGTTAACTTCACGTATCGAATGGTAAATTCCCTAATGTCAATAAAATAGTTAAAGTTCTGCTATTACCAAAGAAGCCTTGCATTAAATCAATTGGTGACCTTAGGCCAATAAGTTTACTGCCAGTTCTTTCAAAGGTAATTGAAAAGTTAGTGCTTCAGCAAATGGTTTCATATATTGATAGCTATGGCATACTTCCGTCCGAACAATCTGGATTTCACAGCACTTTTAAAGCTTTGTTAGGTATTAAAGGAGATGTGTTTCATGCACTAAATGACGAATTTGTGGTAATACTAGTTTATTAGACCTCTCAAAGGAATTTTACTTAGTCCAGCATTATGTTCTCTTAGCAAAAATAAAATACTATAATTTTTCACTAAATACCATAAAATGGTTCGAATCCTATGCATATAAGAGAAAACCACAAGTTGCTGTACGTAGATCCTTTCATTGCAAAATTTCTCTAGCTGCTGTTCTTGATAGAGGTGTTCCACAAGGCTCAATATTACGGCCAGTTTTGTTTACCTTATATGCTGCAGATCTGCTATCGGTTGTACAGCATTCAAAGGTGTACTGTTAGACGGACGACACTCAATTGTTTAAGAAAAACCTTGCGTCAGGATTACCACAGGTTGTTTGACGGTTCAATCAAGGTCTTAATGCTATCTATAAGTGATGTGTTGGTAACGGTTTTTTATTAATCCCTTAAGTGTACTTATACCGTTCTAAGTTTCGCTAATCAGCTGAATAAAATTGTAACTGAAAAAATAGAATTACAAATAAAGGACTGGAACATTGGATATTCACCATGTGTAAAAATCTTTGAGTACAAATTGATGATAAACTCTATGCATATTGACGTCTCTACCCATTGTTCAAAAGCTCTGGGAATTCAATAAAACTTGTACAGAATACGAGAGATTCTGTACAAAAATACCAACCTACTCCTAACACAAACACTAATGCTATCTTTGATTATTGTGATGTTGTATATGGCCCACTTCTTACAAATGTAATTCTATTTTGATTCGAAAGGTACAAAATTTATCCATCCGCTTCTGTTACAATATATGAAAATTCGATCATATTTTGCCTATTCTGAACAACAATGGCATGCTGGCAATATCCAGAAAACGACATTTGCATAATTGCTGTCTCGTGTGTAAAATTCTTTAAAAAAAAGAAAGAAAACACACGTCCCGCGTATTTATACACGGAACTCACTGCTATGCCAACTATTCATACTCATTTACCACGAGAAAGAAATACGTTCGATATTCCGCACCATGGACTAAAGCAAACCTCTTCGGCATTTTAAGTAATTTTTGAAAAGTTTTAAATTTATTATTGCCACCCCAGAGGAGAGGTAATGATTTCCAAATAATTGAATTGTTTTGATTCAAACCTTATAGTCGTCGATCCGTCCACTCTGACTCAGTTCTTGTGTTCTTTCTAGCACACCTTATAAGAAGAGATAGGCTAATGTAACGGGTCGCGCCGTGTATTTTTTTGTATGTGTCATGCGAACGACATCAGATAAAACGATGTGCTTGTCTATGCACTCTAAGTGCTACGAACAACAGAACTAGGGCGGCAGAAGTTTCCAGTCACACCATTTCGTTCCATGATTCTACCGAATAGAAAATAGAGGCATAAAGAAAGACACGGAATATAATCGCGGTAATGTGGAAAACAGTGAACCAAATGAAGTAATTCTTAGCACGTTTACTGACATTAGTCAGCTACAAGTTACAAGTTAATTGTTTCATTGAGTTATGGCTAGAGCAGGTGCCAGTAGGAGTTTTCGGAAACTGCAAAATCGGTAGTTCTTCTGCAAGCTTCTCAGGGTGAGTTCGGTAATTGCTGTACATGTTTATAGGTATTTCAAGATGGCGGCAAAATAGAAAATTTCGGCCGTAAAAATCCGCGGTAATAACAGATGGTCGGCCTCAAGTCCCGATATCTAATCATTCAGTATTAGTGTAGCACGTGATCTTAGTCATTCCCAATTGGCAATAAAAAAAAATAATGGCGGGCTATAGAATAGTGGCAAAAAGGAAAATGCGAGCACTAGTTAAAGAGCGGACCTAGCTTGTTTCTACTCACATATAGCAAGTATTTGATGGAAACAAATCTTTAGTAACCTAGTGAAATTTAATTTTCTGTTACCATACCAGTATTCATTCTCTTTGATTGTAGTTAATATTTAATTAGATTTGTATAACTTTAAACTATTCCCAAACATATCAGAAATTTGGTGTAATATGTACCTACTTCACATAGCCTACGTCACACCACAAGTCCAGAAAAAATAAAGACAAAAAGTAAAGTGTACCACTTAAAGGTATTATGTGTCACATAAAAAAATAATTGCAAAAAATTATAATAGTGGGCATAGAAGAAGTAGGAGTAATAATAATAGTGAGAAATCGGTAATCTTATTTATAGTTTTAACATCACGAATACAGTCAATATAGAAATGAATGCTCGGACTTAAAGGAATTGCGCTCGTTGTAAGGCAACCAAAAAGAGAAGGCTTATGATGAGACAGAGGAGAACATTTTAAACTAAGTTAGTAGGAAAAAAGTGATCGATCTGGCTCAACATTAGCCAACCTAGCTCATAAGAGGCCAACTCACAAGCCCCTGGGAAATGACCACCGTGCACCGTGAGCCCACGGTCTTTTACGACCTCCATTTTAGGGGTGAATTTATTCCCTTTTATGAGCACTTTTAAGGGGGTGTATTCGTTCCCTTTTATGAGCACCATTTTAGGGGGTGTACTCGTTCCCTTTTACGAGCATATTTTCCAACCCCTATTTGAACATAGCAGAATATGAACATACAACAGAACAGATTCGTTCCCATTTATGAACACTCAGGGGTGAACTCGTTTCCAACCCCTATTTTAACATAGCAGAAATTACATAGCACAGCTAATAAAAGAACATGGTTTATTACACTGAGACTACGTAACACACAACATCCTCCATTTTAAGGGGGTGTATTCATTCCCTTTTATGACCACTTTTTAGGGGGTGTACTCGTTTTCAACCCCTACGAACACATAACATAACAAGGGTATACTCGTTTTCAACCCCTATTTTAACAGCAGAACTAGTAAAAGAGTATGACTTATTTTTCAACCTTAATTGAAGACAGCAGAGAATAGATAATATTCAACCCCTATTGGAACATAGCAGTGAATACATAAAACTACGGGGGTGTATTCCACCCGTATTTGACCATAATGAACATAGCAGAGAATGGGGGTGTATTCGTTTTGGATTCCACACTATTTGAACTTCGTTACCTCTTACGAGCATATTTTAGGGGTGTACTCGTTTTAATGTAACATAGCAGTGGGCCTATTTTTCCACCCTTATTTGAGCATAGTCCATTTTTAGGGTGAACTCGTTCCTTTTTATGAGCATATTTTTCAACCCCTATTCGAACATAGCAGAACTAGTAAAAGAGTATGATTTATTTTTCAACCCTTAATTGAACATAGCGCATCACATAGAGACTACGAAACATAGCAGGGGTGAACTCGTTTCAACCCTTATTTTAATTACGAACACACAGCAGACCAGAGAATACGTAAGATTCATTCCCTTTTAAGGGTGTACTCGTTTTCAACCCCTACGAACATATAGCAGAGATTATTTTCTTTTACGGGGGTAGCAACACCCCCAACCCTCCTCCTTTCTCATCCAGGGCTTGGGACCGGCAATGGCGGAGTTTAAATAAATAACATCATCATACTCTCATAAATGAATAAAGCATAATATCATTAGCATCAATAGTAGTGAGTGAGAATTTGTTTAAAAAATCCTGCATCGAATACCCAGATGCACGACATGCTAAATATAAAAAACAGTAATGTCCACAAAATTGAGATAAATCACCTTGAATACGTCTATTATTCCATGTATAATACAGACAGTTTCGTTTTAAAAACCTTATATGATGTTGTATATAGGGAGATATACCATAGCTATCGAAATACTCTCCCACACACATATTAGATATATAAACAGCAACCCAATGTTCACCAGGCTTATCACCAGAATCAGTGTTTATAATTATGGCGGCTGGAAATGTATGAATAAACAAAGGTAACTCATCAGCAGCATACACACCAATAAAATGATCTTTAGGCAAATTTTGTTGTAATGCTTCATAAAGCTCAATTGTATTTAACATCTTTAATTAATATATATTTTTCTCTGGAAATCAATTTCTAATTCTGAAGAGAATTCACCATAAATAATTGTTGTTACAGGAGATGGCAGTGCTTCTTTAAAACGTACACTTCCTTGCCGTTGCGGACTAGTATGAAATGCAGCACTTGCGCTTGAATCAGGAGTTAAATCAAACACCAGTAGAGTATAACCATTAGGATATTCAGCGAGTGAAATATTATTACCTAGATTAGAATAATAAATACCTGAACCTGTAAATAGCGTAGAATATGCTTGTACATATAGCTTATTATCAAAATCTGGCTGTAAAGGTTTGAAGGGCATTGGATTTCCATCAACATACAATGTAAAAAATGACATACTAAAATGTTGAAAATTGAATGGATTTGTTTGATAAGTACCATTGAAAGCAGTATTAGTAATAAAACCAATAATAATACGTTTAGGCACTATGCCTGAAAACAGATCTGGAAGTTTACTATCCATAATTCCTTGTGGCAGAGTTTCTGTCTTCACTTGCACTTTTGTTATAGGATATTTTATTCTAAATTTAGGATTTAGTAATACTTTATTTTGTGCTATTTTAACTGCTGGTGATACATCAACCTTTTTCACAAGCAATGTTGCATCTGTAATTACAACTTTTCCATCAGCATCTGCGTCACCCATTAGACAAAATGTAGGTTTAGCTGGAATTAGTTTAATACGCAATTGTACACCATTCAGTAAAAATTTCTCCTGATTGAAAATATCAGCATGAATATAACCCAATAATTCAAATGACTGACTTAAAGCAGTGAGAAGTAAACGTTGTTTAAATCCTACATTAGCATCGGCCACACTGTCCATATGCCCTGCAGTATCTTTAAACCACATTGATGTTTGAAGATGCGTTGTTTTAGCTTCAGTATTATAATTTAGTAATTTTTCAATATACGATCGATATGGATATGTATGTGAAGAGTAGGAAATAATTTGATTATTTAAATATAATTGCACTTCACTGAACATTGCATTGAGAAAATCATTTACAGGGCCAATTTTCTTATCGGCAGAAGTTAAATTAGAACCATCTGATTTAGTAATTTTACCTTTAACATATAACATTGTGTGCGGTAAGTCAATATAGTCATCCCCATGACCGGGGACTACAAATTATATTGGTGCATTATCAGCTATTGAAGCCACAGGCTTATATGGAACTATTTTATTACCTATAATACTGGTTTGAGTGGGTAAACCAGCAAATAAATCTAATTCTGATTTCGTACACTCACACTGCATTTTCGTTTCTTACTATTAATATTCACACATGGTAAAATTTATAATACCATATTACGTCTACGAAAATGTAATTTTACACATACACTGCCATATTGGAAAGGAAGTGGATTACCTGTACTATCTCTTAAATCAATAATAATTTGATCAAATTGTTTACGTTGCACGGTGACATAATGAGGATTATCAAAAATATGTACATTATTAATACCATGCTCTGTAATATTTGTATTTATAATACGTAACAATGGAGCTACGGTGTCACCCACCATTTGTGGTTCTACAATATCACTGTAAATATACATAAGTGTAGGTAGCGCTTTTTGTAAATCAGGTGGATAACGAGCATGATGAACAAGTGCAATATCTTCTTGTTGAGTATGATCAAAGCCTAGTATTCTGGCTAGTTCAGGAGATAGGCGTACTTCTATATGCTTCTCTTGATCTTTTATTACTCTATTAACTTCAATTCGTTTCACTGATGCTTTGACTTTTAATTGTAAATTTAATATATCACTTTTATGATTAATTTGAGATAGAATATCATCAAAATGATAATAGTGGCCTGGTGAGATTTGAGTTATTTTCCAGTTTTTTGTATTCATGAGACGATAATAAATATTATTTGTATATTTGGAAACATTCTGAAATGAACTTGTATAATGCACTTCAACAACAGCTGTTTCCCACACTCCCTTCTCCAGTACAATAGGTTGATATAATTTAGTAGTATAACAAGCAAGAGTATTTTGAGGAAAATATTCCTAAGAACTATTGCTAGGAAGTGTGAGATAAAAACTATCACTTTGCTCCATAATTAATTAATCAAAAATATCTTTGGATCTCTTATCCGTTTCACACCAGCACCACCCCTAAAATGAACTTTCTTTCTTTTTCTTCTTCTTCCAGATCCTTCCAACACCTGATTTAATTTATTTTGAGCTTTATTTTTTAAATTTATTTTAGCTTCTTGCCATCGATCATGCAAAGACTCTTCAATAGGTCTATTATTATCTAGTACATCTCCTGCTACATTAATTCCTGTACGTATCAATTCTTTACCAACAGTTTTTGCACCTTGTTTTAATAAAGGAAATACAGTACGAAATAAATCTCCTAGGAAACTACCAATGCCATAACCTTCTTGATATGCTGTACCTCTATACACGTTATAATTACCTCCTGCTTGATATATGTAATACTTAAGGTAGGGCTCATTCATCTTTCTTTCTATATACTTAAAAATAACAATAGATTACAATAGAATATTATTATTATTGCTTATAAATACACCATTTGCGTTTACGGGGTGGAGGACCATCCTCTTCGTCTTCTTCGTCTTCTGTTAGTTTTCTAATATAATCTATTCGTTGAGGATTACCAATGTACTCTAAGGGTATATTGGCTTTTGCTAATAATGTAGCAAAAGGTTTCCAGCCGGCAACTGAAATATTTTTCTTACGACATCTAACAAAATCGGATATCAAGTCCACTATATTTGCACCTGGAATTAATTTATTATTAATATTCACATTTCCATTATCGTCCCATTGAATATTTGGATTTTGTTTCAATTTACGTAATAAAGGTCTCGCTTTACGTTTACAAATTTCAGGGAGAGTAGATATTATTTCATCATCCTCTTCCTCGTCCTCCTCGTCCTCGTGTTCTTCTTCCTCCGTAGTAGTTGTTGCTGTTGTTGTAACTGCTGCCGGTTTTTGAATTATATTTAAATATTTTTGTAAGACTTCTCTATATTTTGTCCATTTTTCTTCTGCAATTAAACTTTTATTATTTAAAATTTCTTTCATTTCATCATCAAGATTAGATATCGTTTGATAATGATGTGATTTTTCTGGTGAGATTAAAATAAGTTTTTGCGCGTTTTGCATAATTATTTAATTAAACTAGATAGTATACCTCCAATAATAGGTGCAAGCAAAGCAGTAAGAAAACCACCTTTTTGTATAATTATTCGTTTTTTCTTTTGTTTTAATGACGGACCTTTTTTCACCAAATATCTCAGTTCCTTTTTATATTTTTTTGGCTTATTTATCTCTGTTTTATTTAATGGAACATTTCCCTGTAATACGTTATAGGAACATTCACAAATAGAGCGAATTAAATCAGGATCTTTTGTAAAATTGCCTTACGTGCTTTCGGTTTTGACTTTGCTAAAAGTTTTAACATATGTGCATTTTCCTTACTAATCATTTTTTTTACGGCTATTAAAGCACAAATCGTTGTTAGAATATAATGACAATTTAATGAAATATCCCGCATTCCTTTTTGTTGATGGAAAATATTCTGTGTGATAAATATTACACTTATATTTCTATGATGGCTACCCTTAGTAAATATATCTACAATCCGATGGTCACACTCACGCATTAAATCATCTATAATGACAAGATGTGGACCCTCATGTGCTTGAAATTCATTATTTTGAGGTAAACCTTCTTTAAACGTACAGTTTGAAAGAGTATCATACAACGGTTGCCATTCACCATAACACCATACAATATTTTTAAATAACTTGCTATAATGGTCAAGAAATGTTTTAACAAAATATGATTTTCCACAACCTGTAGGACCTGCTACCATACATGTAAAAGGAATTTTCCATTCCATCTCTATTACAGATATATTGCATTTATTTTAAATAGCGTTTTTAAATATTTTGCTTTCTTTTCTCCTTTACATAAAAAACAGCGTTTGTGGAATAACTTGTGATACTGATAGACCTCGTGATGATGATGATGATGACAATTTAACTAAGCAACGAAAATTTACAGTGTTGCTAGAATTTAAAATATAAAATTCACCTTTTGAAATATTTGTGACGACATGCTTCACCTATAAATTCTTGACTTCTCTTTTTTTTTACAATATAGTATGTTTTAAATCAATCCAAGAATTTTCACTTTTTGGCAGACCTAACCATTTCACATAGGTCTTATTATTTTTCTTTCGCAAAACTTTTTCAATTAAATATGTTTTTGGAAATTTCGTTAATTGTAATTCGTGTCCGTAAAATCTTCCTTCAATAGGTTTATTATTTGAGTCTACTAAGTGATATGTCGGAGGATTAGTGAAGAAAACTTTAGCAATTCGAAAAATTTCTGTACTCCAATTGCGTGTAAAACCTCTATCAAAACCAGGACGTTTAAGTTTACTAATTCTTACATATTCACCTATCTTAAATTTACTTTTTCTTTTTATCACAGAAAACTTTTTGCAATAGATGTTTGTCAATAGATGTTTTTCATTTTCTTTTTTAATAGCGTCGATAGGTTTCATTTTAATAGGGGAATGAACAGTATTATTATAATTATATAGTAATTCCGGTAGAATGCCAATCCATTTATAATTTCCCTGCAGTGTAAATTTTTTCCACATTAAATTACGTAATGATCTATTAAATCTTTCAATAATACTTGCTTTCACATCACTGTACGTGGAATAATGTTTAATGTTATTTTGGTTCATCGCCTTCTGAAACTCTGAGTTATAAAATTCTCGACCCCTATCAGTTTGTAAATATTTAGGGCTTTTGTTTGCTTTTCTCAGTACTGTTATAAATGCTTGTGTAATTTCTTTCCCAGTTTTATTTTTCACAGGAATAGCCCAAGCATATTTAGAGAATGTATCTATCACAGTTAATAAATATTTGAAATTTCGATTAATTTTTGCTAGACCTTTCAATTTTCCACTATTAATTTCAACTAAATCAGCTTGCCATAAATCATGAATCCCTTTCGTTATAACGGGTATTCGAGGATAGTTTCGTCTTGCACTTTTATGTAATTCTGCAACTATTTGTTCTCGAACTGATTGTGACATATTTTTTAATACTAATATATCCAAAAAAATATATATCGTATTTACAATATACAAATCGTACATTTTACATTTTTATTATTATAATACCCCCAAGGAACAGTGTGTATATTACAATTTAAAATTTTTCTTTTGTCATCATACAGATCTAATGCTAATTGTCTTACCTGATTTGTTGTTAAATTATGGTATTTACTTTTAATTTCAAATTGTGTTTTATAGATCGTTTCGTTTTTAAATATACATGATTTATAATCGTCAAACGTAATTTGTTCTTTAACTATATATTTCTTGATCCCTTTACATTTTTTCAATTCTTTATTTTCACCAGTTTTTATTGCATAATTTTTTGCTCGTAACCCAACATATTCAATCATAGGAACTCCACCTAATTCGTCTTTCATTTTACCCAAAACGTGTTTATTTTGTGTGTTATATAAAGAATTATTTTCAGGATAATTTGAGGTGTCAAAATACTCAATCATATCTTTTATATCGTTATAAATATTGTTAGTTTTAATTTGGTAAATGAAAGAGTCAGTATCCATATATGCAATTCTAATTTTATCTCCATATCGCGGTTTCATTATATTATAATGGAAGTTATATATAGCTAATTTTGATAATTGTAAAACTGTCGCTCCTACGTAAATTGGTTTATTAAGGGTTACCAATTTTTTTACCATATGAAACAATGCCAAATTATCAGCCAATTTTACCCAATTTTGAAACTGACTTTGCGCTACTAATTTTTTACACTTTTTTCATTGTTAATTAATTTTATATCAATTCGTTTTCGTACATTCTCCATTGTCTTTCCGTATACAGAATTATTTAATAACTTATAGAAATCTTTTTCAAATTCAATTGTAGCATGTGCACGGCGTTGAGTATTTTCTTGAATATAAGATGCAAGCCATTTAGATTGACGAAACCATAATATTTTATGTACTTTTACCAATATTAAACCTTGTTTTAGATAAAATTGTAATACTCTATAATGCAAGATATAATTCGATTTCGATTTAAGTGTCAATAGTAATTTTGAATATTTACCATTCGGTGGAACTTCATTAGTTGGAGCACACGGAAAATCAGAACGGTATTCGTGTAAATAATTTGGATACTCTAAGTCCACTTCTAGAAAAAATCCCCATTCACTATCCGTGGGCCAATTGATAATTTTATGTTTGTCTTGCCAATTGTCAATTTTATCCTCCCACCGAAAACCACCATATGGTAAATAGTCAATCATTGATAGTCCGTACAGATTGTTCATGTCAATATACAGTAAATAAGATTTTTCTTTTTCCGCATCAAAATCATGTACGTAAGGATTATTAGCTTTGGCATATCTTAACACAGCTTGAGTAATACCTCCGCGAATCGATTTTTCTACAAACATATACATATTGATATCTGATAAAAGTTCAAGTTCAATTTTTGTTCTATATAACATGGCTTGCCATGCCAACCCAGGTGCAGTAAAACAATTAATCGAATCAATACAAAAAACATTTAAACATGTCTTTATAAAATTCTCCAACACATCTGCTGTGAGAAGTACATCACATTTTAAATATAGATCGTGGTAGTCCCCTAAATTTTCGCATTTAAACACACACCAAATCAGTTTTGCATATTAATAATCAGTCTCGGAAATTTGTGTTCCATTCAATTTGCTACTAAACGCTTCTCTTCCAGGAAATTCAGTTTCTTTAAATGTATCTAAATTTGTTATGTATTCATAAAAATAAATTCCCTTACGGAGAATTAAAGGAAACTTTTCATCAGAAAAATATTGCTTTGTATAGACAAATTGCTCAGGTTTTAATTTTGACACCAAATTTTCGAGACTATACGGTAGGAATTTAAATAAGTCTACAAAACGTAACTCGATAGGTCTACCATTAAAATTAAAGTGCTTAGAGAATGTTATGTATTTCTCAGTGCTTTCAGCAATTACAAAAATATTTCCAGGGGTGCAACCTAATTCTTTCACAAATAAATGTGCATCATACCCAGACAAATTATGGAAGAAGACAGGGATAAAATTACTTTGACGCTTAATTTGTAAATTACACTTGTTGCACACCGTGGCAATAAATTGACCAGTTAAATGGTTATGATGTTTAACTTTTCTATTGTTACTCGTATATTTACTATCACAAACTGAGCATTCAGTGGATAGGTTAAACTCCTGTAACTGAGAACTATTTAATGGTATTAATGGTTTTTCTTGATCTAATATGTTTATGATTTTTCTTAATTCATTCTCCATAGCAGACAAAAACTTCATCGATACATTTTCTCCCCGATAAATAACTAAATTTGATTTCATATAGTTGTTACTCCAACATACAATATAACCAAAACTGCATGGTATATGTTGGTGAATTTGTATTGTATGAGATCCACTTTGTTTATTTATAGGTTTTAATAAACTTTCCATATCTGCAATTATTATCACATCATTCTGTAATAATAATTTCAATTTTCGAAATTTTGAAACTTCTTGTTTCGGCATGTTAATTTTGGTTGGAGTGTGTTCTTTACATAATTTGTCATGTTCGTCTAATTTTGATTTGTTATAAAAAGATATTAAACATCGTCTACAAATAAATGTTTGATGAGTACCTAACTGATGTCTGACTAAACCATTTAGATTTGTAATTAAACAATAATGAGAGTTTAAATATAATAAATCAATATGTTTACCTACAGCTGTGTTTTCGCCTATACGTAACGGGAAAATAGTTTCATGATCATAGTTAATGCCATATATATTAATGGAAATTTGTTCCTTAGGAAATACGGAATTATACATATGTTCAAATTTGCTTATGTGTTCTATTTCAACGGGAAATTGTATATTGTTTTTTTCAAATAATCGTAATAAAGTATTAATATATTGTATGTAATTATTCACACGATATGGATTATCTTTTGTGGGATGCAACGCAGCTAGAATACTATACATAAAACTTCTATTATCGTTATTTTGAATATTTAAAACACATTTTGTTGATAAAATCCATTGAGGCAATTTTACATAAGTTTTATCTTTATGACTCTTCAATAACGCATTGATATTTTTTATTAGACAATAATGAGAGTTTAAATATAATAAATCAATATGTTTACCTACAGCTGTGTTTTCGCTTATACGTAACGGGAAAATAGTTTCATGATCATAGTTAATGCCATATATATTAATGGAAATTTGTTCCTTAGGAAATACAGAATTATACATATGTTCAAATTTGCTTATGTGTTCTATTTCAACGGGAAACTTTATTGACCCAATTTTACATAAGTTTTCTCTTTATGACTCTTCAATAACGCATTGAGATTTTTTATTAGACAATAATGACTGTTGCAATTTTCTTCACAATACAGTAAATCTATACGTTTATCTACAGCTGTGTTTTCGCTTATACGTTACGGGAAAATAGTTTCATGATCATAGTTAATGCCATATATATTAATGGAAATTTGTTCCATAGGAAATACGGAATTATACATATGTTCAAATTTGCTTATGTGTTCTATTTCAACGGGAAACTTTATATTGGTTTTTTCAAATAACGGTAATAAAGTATTAATATATTGTATGTAATTATTCACACGATATGGATTATCTTTTGTGGGATGCAACGCAGCTAGAATGCAGTACATAAAACTTCTATTATCGTTATTTTGAATATTTAAAACACATTTTGTGGATAAAATCCATTGAGGCAATTTTACATAAGTTTTCTCTTTACGACTCTTCAATAACGCATTGAGATTTTTTATAAGACAATAATGACTGTTGCAATTTTCTTCACAATACAGTAAATCTATACGTTTACCTACAGCTGTGTTTTCGCTTATACGTAACGGGAAAATAGTTTCATGATCATAGTTAATGCCATATATATTAATGGAAATTTGTTCCTTAGGAAATACGGAATTATACATATGTTCAAATTTGCTTATGTGTTCTATTTCAACGGGAAACTTTATATTGTTTTTTTCAAATAATGGTAATAAAGTATTAATATATTGTATGTAATTATTCACACGATGTGGATGTTCTTTTGCAGGATGCAACGCAGCTAGAATACTATACATAAAACATCTATTATCATTATTTTGAATATTTAAAACACATTTCTTTTTGGATAAAATCCATTGAGGTAATTTTATAAAAGAAGAAGCGGAAAGAGGATCATATTTACTGATTTTAATTTCTAAGTGATGGTTTGGTTCAGAACATAAAGACCACCCTGATTTCTTAATTGCTCTATTTTCTTGTTCAACTAAAATTTTATTAAATAGTTTTTCTATTACAGAATTCACATCTGTACTCGGTAAAATAATTTCGTTACCACTATTTACAAAGAATCGACATGTTTCTAAATCTACTGGTTTTACAAAAGTTGTAGCCAAAGAAAAATTTACTTTAAATGCTGAATTATCTTGTTCCTGTTTTAATATATCTAAACAGTCTTTTCTTTTATTCTTTAAAAAACATCCACTATCCTCATTTAAATCAGTATCACATTTTAAAATAAAATTTTTTAAATTATTATTAAATAGAGTATCAGAATTGATAATATTTGATTTAACCTTTTTTGTTGCCATTTTTTAAAAAAAACTAACTCTTCAAAGTTACTATAATAATTCTGAACTGAGTTTCTATAATATAATATTATTATTATAAAATGTCTTACTTACAAAAGAAAACAAAACCACACTATTAATAAGCCACACTAATAATATAAACGCACACACACAAAAAATATCTGAAGTTTACGCTTCACACGGTAAACATGAAGTGATTACAAAAAAACATGTCGGTCAGTCTTTTATACCTGTCTGACCGCATTACGTCATATTGCGCAATAGTATGAGTCATCCTCGGGAATTCCCCTCTTTTTTTATACCTTTGTGATTGATTACATTACGTTCAGGGATTCCTATCGTTGAATGACAAGTTATTGTCTGTTAAAGTGAAAACTAGGTCAATGTTTTTTAAAATCCGGATGAATGACGTAATGAGAATTATCTACATATGGCGGAAGTTATTATGTAACTGATAACAAAACACGGAAGTTTCGCATTCTTAATATAATCTCTGCTATGTTCAAATATAGGTTAAAACAAGTTCACTCCTTAAAAGAATCTTTGCTATAGGGTTCGAATGTATTATCTGTTATGTTCAAATAATGGTTGAAAAATGAGAACGAGTACACCCTCCCTCCGTAGTCTTATGTTTGGAAAATAGGCCCACCCTTTAAAATGGACTATGTTTAATCTTCCATGGAACGAATACAACCTCATTATTGTCTTAGTTTTATGTAATTTCTAGGTTCACCCTCTAAAATGGAGGTCGTAAAAGACCATGGGGTTGGAAAATATACCATACTCTAAATAAGGGTGGAACAAGTGTTATGTATCTGCTGTGTGTTCACCTCTGCTATGTTTCGTAGTCTCTGTCTGATGTGCTATGTTAAAATAAGGGTTGGAAAAGGGAACGAGTTCACCCTTGAAATGTTACGTAGTCTTATGTATTATCTGATCTTCTGTGTGTTCGTAATTTCTGCTATGTGTTCGTAAGGGTTGGAGAATGAATACACCCCTTAAAATGGAGGTTGTAGTTTTATGTGCTCTTCTGTCTGTTCGTAATTAACATACATAGAGGTTGGAATGAATACACCCTTGCTATGTTACGTATTCTTATGTATTATCTGTTCATAGTCTCAGTGTACTTTCTGCTATGTTAAAATAAGGGTTGGAAAACGAATACACCACTTCTATGTTATGTTGAAAACGAGTACACCCCCTAAAAAGTGGTCATAAAAGGGAATGAATACACCCCCTTAAAATGGAGGATGTTGTGTGTTACGTAGTCTCAGTGTAATTTCTGAAATAAACCATGTTCTTTTATTAGCTGTGCTATGTAATTTCTGCTATGTTAAAATAGGGGTTGGAAACGAGTTCACCCCTGAAAGAGTGTTCATAAATGGGAACGAATCTGTTCTGTTGTATGTTCATATTCTGCTATGTTCAAATAGGGGTTGGAAAATATGCTCGTAAAAGGGAAGGAGTACACCCCCTAAAATGGTGCTCATAAAAGAGAACGAATACACCACCTTAAAAGTGCTCATAAAAGGGAATAAATTCACCCCTAAAATGGAGGTCGTAAAAGACCGTGGGCTCACGGTGCACGGTGGTCATTTTCCCAAGGGCTTGTGAGTTGGCCTCTTATGAGCTAGGTTGGCTAATGTTGAGCCAGATCGATCACTTTTTTCCTACTTAAGTTTCATCAAAATTTGACAACCTGTTCGAAACTTACCGTCGGTCCTCACATACAAATAGACAGACAGTGCGATCTATAATAAGGAGCCAAGCACCAGAAATTCACAACTTTTCATTTATTGATACTCGAAGTTTGAATATTGTACAACATTTCAACAATCTCAAATACTCGAAGAGGTTCGAGTGGCAAATAGTATATTTTCAAATCAAATTTCTATAAATCTTTAGTGTTATCGTACTTCCTTCAGTCACCTATATGAGAAGCTGTCTCCATTCAGAACTTTAATTAAAACCCTCGGAACCAGGTCCCAAGATTCTACATTTTCTGTCTATCCTGTTGTTGGCGATGAAGTTACGGCTTGTGGACTAACTTTGTATTGGATTCCAATCACCTTCGGATGATGCATGTTTTCTTTTGCTGTCACTATCTCTCTCTATATATATATCTTTCCTGAAAGATATTTTTAGCCTTGTACAAGAATATTGGTCGTAAAGAACTATGGGAAGAAACTTTTCTTTCACTTCATTTCAAGGGAGGCAACCTTCAAAATGAACATCTTGCATATAGAACTATGTAGGTAGATATTGTGTGCACCTATGATAACCTTAATTGCATTGTTTCTTCCAAACCAACTGATAATACCGAACTCTTCAAAATGTTCGAATGACTATATAATATGAGACACGGGGATTTTTAATCATGTGTTGCTTGCAATCCATCAAAGTCTCACGAACAGTTCCATTGTCTCACACTCGTCAAATATTTCTAACATTTTGAATATCTCGAATATTACGAGTCTTGAACACTTGTAGTGTCTCGAACACTTTGATAGTATTGAAAGTTCGACAATTCTATAAAAAAAATTCTTTATCGACGAAACTCATGAAATTTTATCAATTTTTTTTATCGATAAGTCGATTATCAGAAAAACCCTAGACTTCTTTAGCTATAATTTTCGAGCACACGCACGCATAGATTTTTACGTCTCCGCAAGTAACTCTCCCGTATACACTCTACAGACTCTCACTTACCGATAGACTATGCAAACAGTTTTTCTCCAACAAGCTACCGGTATCCCTAAAGTCATTATCCCACGAAGAAATGTTATACCATGTGTTGGCGCTACGTTGTACACACGCGATATTCATGTTGCACTTTGGTCACACATTCGAAAATAGCAAGCAACAAAACACTGACCTATTCCCTGTACCGTCCACACCTTGACTAATAACTGTGTTGGCTGCTGCGCAGTTCGTGGTGTTGCGTGATCACCTGTTTCCGCACATGCTTGCATATCTTTTTACGGAAATTTGGAGAGTTTTCTTTTTATTTGGTGGGTTTCTCACTTTTAACCTTGTTAGTTTTTTTTTCTTTGACCGCTCGAAATTGCACCATCGTTTTACGCACAAACTATATTAAGTACCCAAAGTTATTCTGACTCAAACCACTACCTTTGAAACAGAAGAAAAATAATATACTATTGTTTATTTGTAAGGTAGAATAACTTGTTTCTGCATTGAAAAAGAGAGAGATCCCCTTAAATCATTAGAACCTACTAATACGAATAGATATTTATTTTAGTAAAATAAATTTATTTTAAAAATTGGTTATGTAGAATATAACATAGTTCTATCACCTTTTATTTTACTTGAATTTTCAAAAGAAATTAAACTTTACGTTAGCACACATACCGATAGAACTGTTCGGTGTTAAGATTTGGAGATACTAACTTTGATGTTTAAAATATCGAAAAAACGTCATTACATGGCTAAACAAAATTACCGCGAGAGCAGATATAGTTTTATGTAACGTTTCATTTCAGTCAAATATACCATATATCTACACTCGGAATATTTCTGTTCTTTCGTTAATTTAAGGGCTTTTACGCTGAAATCTGAAAAGTTAAAGTGGGTATATGTCCTATTATAACACTATATAAGACCTCTATAGCTGTTCTTTTGTTAGCCTTAACGGCTTCTGTGCGAAAAAATCGTTCATTTCTGGTAAGAAATCCTGTTGTTAAGATCCAACATTAACCAGTAAATCCATATCTCACATTACATTGGTACTAAAATAAGCGCTATACATCTGTGTAACCAATACCATAATTTACTACAGGAAGTATCCACTGACAATTAACTACTAGAAGAACGAGAATACCGAAAATTGGCAAGACCTGTAAATCAACACATTCAACAAACAACAAGGAGGACAAAATAAATGTAACTACAAATTGCTAGCGTTACATTTATTTGAGTAAAGATAAAGGCTACAAAAACATGTAACACTTTCTTCAAAATCTTACAGTAAATGTTGAAAACCTTATACATTTTTAAGTCGAAAATTTGTATAACACAGCTTCTTATATTTTACTTTAGTAATATAAGCTAGTAATGTAACGGAGAAAGTTTGAATTTTGGCGTTTTGTGTTCTGATGGAACACTGATTGTTCGTTGAGATTCCCAACTTTATTTAGAAAGAAATCACAAAAACGCAAGTGTCGTACTCTAATAAAATGGAACTATGTATAGCAGAAAAAAATAATGTACATGGAACATAATGTAGCCGTAATTTTTATATTTGAAAGAGAAGAATAAGGTATTAGATTTTGTTTTAGCAAATGGGAAAGTAAAGAAAAAATCGGATATTGAATACTATATTTCGATACTCCGGTATGGTTCTGTACTTCCGGTATTTAGGTACATCGATATTTTGGCACGAGTTGTAGGAAAACTTCGGAAAATTGAGAATACTGGTTTCAGCGTTTACATCCTAGTCTGACCCCAACCATTCCACCCACTGTCTCCATTTTACCTGAAATAGTAGTTACTCTATTCTCCCAACCCGTTCATATTTTTTTTAAAACTCTGATAATATATTTTTTTGTTGCTTTCAGATTTGTTTGGATTCGTTTAACATTAAACTCTAAATGTTTTAAATCTCCAACTTGAACGTTTCTTTCTTTGCGACAAGCCTTTCATTATTTCAAGTTTGCTTGTAATAAAATGGAAATGAAAATAGAAGACGTTCCTGTTAAACTTGAAATAGAAACAAAAAACCAGTCATTTGAAGAATGTAATTTTGAACTATGTACTAGTAACGCTAATGATCAGAAAGACCCTCTTGCAATACCTTTGGAATGTAAAAAATGGGAAAGTGCAATGGAAGGAGACAATATAGCTTCAGTCAAGTGTTTGCCAACAGCTGAAGTACTAGTAAATGCCAAAAGTTTTGACAGTAACATCAAGCCAAAATCCTCCGATTTCACACAGAATACGAAAGAATCAAGCAGCCACATCTCGGCCACTATTGAAGATATGAACGGTGACGAAGAAGACATTGAAAAAATTGGTAATCGAGAACGAAGTAAGAGTGCTCAGGACCTTAGGTACGTTTAAATGCATTCATTTCATCAGAACTATATATATGTAAATATTTTTTCTTCACTTGCAATACTTAGTTTAATATTCATTTTTTTTCGTTTACTCTAAACTGAGTTAATGAAGTTGTTAATATTCGGGAACACAGAATATCCCAATTTCATGCTTAGCTTTGTAAGAGGTGAGACAGTTCAGTAGTGAAATATGTATCCAAACGTAATGGAAATCGGTATAAACCTCCATTTCTAGGAACACTTCAGTGACAAGATTAAGAACAGACACGATTCTGACTATTGTCAACGGTTATTTTTCTTATAAAACAATGCTCGCAATTAAAATGGTCATTTGCTAATACTGTAAACAATATATAAAACTGCTCTTAAGTCTCAACATTATTTAATATTCGAGTGTTCTCAAACACTAACTGCAATGGGAAGTATGGTTATTTTGTGGTAGATAAGTCGGTTATATATTTTATATTATCAGGAACAGTCATTCACCGCCTTGAATATTACTTTCCACTCTAATTCCATGATCCAAAAGCTTGTATTCGTTTATTTATCGGTTCTGAAACTGAAACAATATTTTATATAGAAAACTCCTCAGTGTAAACAAATGCCAAGTGCGGATCACACGAGGGAATTACACTGTTCGCCAAAATTCAACTTCAAAAAATGTTTCTACATGAAAGCAGGTGTTCTTTATAGTTTTCAAGCTGCTGAAAACGAATCTAATCTTCATTTTGATCCTGCACCCTCAGGATTTGAAATAATGTCAGTTATAATAGATTTTAGCTAAAATTTTAAGGAAATCGCAGAAGGGCAGGTTTGAAGTCTTTCTGCTCCTTTCCTAACTATCCCAGAATAACGAATGACACCTTCTTGGAAAGGGCATAAAACACACATTCCAACAATAAACATTTATTATCCATCGCTCCCAATGTGTAGAAGAAGAAGAAAAATATTAAAAACTGGGAAAAGCGTTTTTTTTTGAACAAATTTAGAGAAGTTTGCAACACTAACAGCTACGCTACGCAAACATAAGCTCAGTAACCCATATCCCATACACTCAGGTGTGCTATATTAAAAACTCAAAGAGATATCTCAAACACAAGGGGAGTGAAACAGTGTGAAAGTAATTTAAAAAGGAAGGAAAATTTAATATTTAGAGAAATGGTAAAAGGTTTGCAATACTTACACTTATGATACTCACACATAAGCTCAGTAGCACACATCCAGTACATTCATTATATTGAAAGAGTCATAGAGAATGTTGTTTACTAGGCGAGAAAAAATGGTTAACTCGAGTAAACAAAGAAATATTTCTACAATATGCATATTCACATTGTGATACAGAAATACAGTGAAACCTGCCTATGTTGGCCACCATCGGTTCCATCGAAAAGTGGCCAACTTAGACAGGTGGCCAACTTACAGAAAATAAGTGTCATTTGTGTATTTTTAGAATAGATTTCTAGTATTACTTGATTGCAAAATTTTAATAAGCAGTGGCACGACAGCTACTTATAAATAATGTATATAGAGTAATCATAAAATTATACAGTACTAGAAAATATTACTATAGTATGCAAGAGCGCCGATTTCTCTGTAAATTTGGGGGTGTGGGCATTCGGATGCAGAAGGTATATATATGAAGATTTTAAGACAAATTGCACTCAAATTATACCAAATATTGTATGCTCATAAATTAAATAGGGGCCAAATAATCTTTGGGGGTCCCAGGCCCCCTCGATCCCCCAGGTTCAGCGCTCTTGATTGTATGTTTAATATATATGCATACCTTTCTCTTCCTGAAAACTAATCTGGTACATTGGATTATTCCGATTGAAAACACAATAACACAAACATGAAATAGAAGTGTATGTACGCAGTTTATTAAAATTGATATTATAGCACACTGAGTTATTCAGATTGAAAACAAGAAAAGCTAAGTTATAAATTGAGAAATTCATATGCAATTTGTGACTTCTTTTCAGTTGTTACTGAATGGTTTGCTGAACATATTTGCTTTGTTCTTTTTGGCAGATGTGCACATTCTAATATTGTAGTTAACTACCTCTTGTTAATTACCTAGAAGTGTTTCCCTCGGAGCAAAAGATGTTTTGAGAAAATCTTGAGGGAATTCATATCTCAAAACCTCCGCTACCTTTTGAAATGCAGTCAGGTGCCAATAAATGACAATTGAGCTTTAACCTTGAGAATTTTCCGGAATTAGCTTCCCACTGATGAAAGGAGCCGATATAGCTAATGGTTTTACCAAAACAGACAGGGTAAACAAATACGTACAACCATTTCCTGAATTCCTGTACGTGCTTTTTCTTATTCACATCTTCCTTCACCACCCTTTTATGAGGGTAGTGTTCTGGCCATTGACCTCCAAGAATCGTGCGAATCAATGCTTCTTTTAGTCCAGTCACAAATACAGAACATCTGCCTCTCATATGGGAATTCGAAAGAGTTAAGAAAAATAACAAAATTGTATTTTTCGTGTCCAAGATACGCAGGTAAATTTATCATTATCATCATAGGGTAAACATTGCTTCAGTGTGGCCAACTTCCAAGATACAGGTGGCCAATGTATAGAGTAGTAAGTAACGAATGTCTTATGGGAAAATGCAGGTTCAAGACGAACTAGGCCAAGATAAGCAGGTGGCCAACTTAGAGAGGTGGCCAAGTTGACAGGTTTCACTGTATATATATGTCATCAAAGAACACTACATATGATTCACCTAGTTCATTGTTTTGCATTTGACCTTCTTCCTGTGGGTGTCATCGGTGTCCCTAACCAATCCCCAACAATAGTCCGCAAGCATATTCGGTTCCCATCCACTTTGGTAACGTCTTTCCATTGCCACTACTGTTTGGTGAAACTTTTCGCCATGCTCATCATTTACCTCGCCGGGATTCAGTGGAAAGAAGTCTAGATGACTGTGTAGAAAGTGAATTTTCAGCGACATGTATGCATGCTTTCTGTAATTATTCAACAAGTTGCTCAAGAGTGTTTTTGTAGTTCTCATCCTTTGTCTTGTCTAAGAAACCGTAACACAAACTCTTAAATGATACCCGACAATGCATCTCAAGAGGGCTAAGCGCTGAATCAAAGTTATGATCCCGCATTAGGTCTCTTATCTGAGTGTCGACAAACACACCAGCCTTCACTTTGTTAGCGCTGAGATTCGGAAATTTAGTGTCAAATACTAAAATCGAGCTCCAATCATGTCCATTCCAACCACAAATGATTTCATAAGGCCAAGTTTTATATGGAGTGGAGGGAGACTCAGGGGAGTCTTCTGATTTAACTATAGAGGGGTTGCAACATTCCTAATACCTACTTGCATTGTATTGCGTTGTGGTCATTCTTTTCTCTGGTAGTGATTATTTCAGGCTCAAGAGTCCCATTCGCATAAGAAACAGCAATGTTTCGTGTATCCATTCTGTAGTTCTGTAAGTATGCTATAACTTTGAAATCGGCAACAATGTGCTACTTAAGAACATTGTACTGAACTTTTTCAAATACACGTTTCATTTTGTCATACGTTTCCTTCACCTGTGTGTCATAAGCAATTTGTAAAGTTGGGAGGATATTGCCATTATGCATTAAAACTGGCTTAGAACTGCTCTTTGAGGAGTCTATAAAAAGCCTCCACTCCTATGCCACATATGTCGTACCAAGAGCAGCAAACAAACTATTGACATCAGAACAAAAACAAAGTGTATCTTCCTGTTTAAAAAAACTCTAAATGGTGCATGTCTTTTCGTGTATGAACAAACGGTGGCACTTACGTCAAGTAAATTCCATTGTTTAAGTCTGGATCCAAGAATTTCAGCCTGCCACTAAGTTGGTTTCAAATCTTGAACAAGGTCATTTAAATCACTTTGTATTACAAAATGTAGGTTGTTTCTCTCTTCAAATTCAAAATCTAACTCTGAGCTCTCCGATTCTTAAGAAGCTACGTTTGTTTTTTCCTCTTCCAGAGACCATGCTGCTGGAGGTACAGAATTGGAATATTATCACCGTGTTTGACAGGTCTTATTGCAATCGAAATATTGTCAGGATTTTTTTGTCCTTTCTTTTCATGCCTTGAATGTATACAGCACAGAAGTAGCAGTCACTTACGTGGTCGACTGGCTCACGCCATATCTTCGGAACACCAAATGACATCTTACCTTGACGTTTGTTATTCGACCATGACCGGGAATGCCAAGCACACTTATTACATATTGCACTAAATACCCACTGCCTATCTTCATCAATTTTGCTGTCGAAGTATATAGTTCGTAATCCTTTTTCGTCAAAAGTATTAATTTTTCTCTCTTAGCCTTAACTATGTATTCACAGACATAACAAAAATTATGAGTGGAAAAGACAATCTCGAGGCATTGTGATAGTCACAAAAACACTTATACGATAGGAAGGCGTGTACAAACTCCCTGCCCTCGCACAAATCTTCAGACAACTGAGCAACAGTAGAGTGGTGACTGGGAGGGAGGAAAAATACAATGTTGCCAGGCTTCAATAGGCCACTTTTTTCCTCACAAATTGGAATATTGGATGTAATTAGAGAAATTCTGACCATGTTTCTTTTTCCCATAAAAAAAGCTGAAATTTTTCAAAACATTCGGTAACATTTTAGATACATGGTAACTTCATTTAGCAAAATTTTCATAACTTCTGTTCAGGTAACATCTGTGAGTATTTTATCTGAATGTATTAGGTGTTCGTTACTGAGCTTATGTGTGAGTATCGCAAGTGTAATGCTGCAAACCTTTCTCAATTTCTCCAAATATTAAAATTTACCGGTTTTTAAAAATTTCTTCCACACTATTTTAATACCCTTGTGTTTGAGCTCTGATTGTTTAATATACCACACCTGAATGTATAAGGTACCGGTTACTGAGCTTATTTTTGCGTAGCGTGACTATCAATGTTGCAAACCTATCTAAATTTGTTTTTTAAAAAGAACTTTTTCCCCAGTTTTTCAATCTTTTTTCTTCTTCTTCTACAAATTGAGCACGATGGGTCCTAAATGTTTACTGTTGGAATTTGTGTTCCGTACTCTTTCCAAAGAGGTATCATTGGTTATTCTGGGAAAGTTAGGAAAGGAGTAGAGAGGCTTCAAACCTGCAGTTCTGTGATTTCCTTAAAATTTTAACCAAAATCTACTATAACTGATATTATTTGAAAATCTGAGGGTGCAGAGCCAAAATTAAGATCAGATTCATTTTCAGCAGCTTGAAAAATATAAGGAACACTTTGTTTCATGAAAGAAAATTCTTCACTGTCGACCAGTGATATCGACACCTCTTTCAACAATAATTTTTAAGGTGTTGTTTTACGAAACCCTTTCACTTATTTTTTTTTTCTAATTTTAATGTATCACAACCGAATCCCTAGCACAACCAAAAATTCAGCTCGTGTAAATACATTATTTTAATATCTGGATGAAGTAGCTTCACTGATAAACGTTCGTGTCTCAGAAATTTATATCTCACAATACCAGGTTTTATCATGACACTGTAACGCAGGCAAAGCGGCTTTTCTTGCTCTACTTTTTTTTCTTAACTTTTGCCATCATAAAAACCTTTTTTCTTAACTACCGCTTTCTTCTTTTCTGCTTTGTAAACAGTGACCATGTTACGGGGAAACGGTGGCCATTCGTAGATTGTTCATCTCTGGCACGGAAGGTCGCGACTCGATCCCGAAATCCTGACAATTAGGCTTTGTGATTTACGAACACTGTTTGGATTTCTCGGAATTGTCTTATGTCTCCCACTTTCCTCACCCGCCATTGCCATTCATCTAGTCATCATCGTCATGTAAACGTGCAACAAAATCAGTAACAGATCATATCAGTTACATTACGAAAATAAAATATATATATAAACAGTATAATCGCCGTCTGCTGCTATTATGGTACGCAGTCGCTCCGGCATACTTGCAACAAGCGTAGAACAGTGACCAGGCCTAAGTCGGTAATACTGCAGCATCTCGGTCACACGGGGTTCTAGAACTTCCTGATTCCTGTCTTATCTTTCCTACCACTCCTGCACCATAAAAGCCCAAAATTTTGGAGTGGATTGAGAGTGAGAGATCGTGGAGGCCAATCCATGCAAATGAGCTATGAATGTTCTTGTAACCGCTCCTGCGCTTGCTATGACTTATGCATAGGGCTATTCTCGTACATGAATAAGAACTTATCTTGGTCTGTAAAATTGGCATTAAGAGAAGGTAAAACGCATTGTCCAGAACACCAATATATTCTCCAGTTCCAAAATACAGAGTAGGAGCTTTGAAGCGTTTTAAAGAGATTGATCGTGCCATGTTATACTGCGAAATTTCTTTATGGTTGAAATAGCTTAATTGATTCACTGAACATATAAACTTTCAATAATAAACCTATTTCAACAATGAAGAATATACATCAACACATTAACACGTTTTGTGTATTCGAACGCATCCACTTCATCATGCACACAGTGCTTTTACAGCATGAATGAATTTACAGATATACCATGATTTTTTTATGGGATTGATTCACATAGCGGATCGATGGGTTATTTTCGGAAGTGACGCCACGTAGAGTGCGTCAAACAATCCAAGTTCACAAGTCTGTGAGTGCAACGTGAGTAGTGTGCGAGGATGTACCATACGTTAGTATACTTGTGTGCTTAAGATTACGATTTTTCGCAAAATGACCTACTAAATTAATAAAAGGAATATTTTAATAATTTTTGTTGAGGTGAAAATTTTTGTGTACTGATCTAATAATAATTTACTTGATAAAAGTATATATTAATGATTGTACTGGTGGAATATAAAAATGTTACACAAATAACAAACATGTTTATGTTATGTTCTTTGTTGATGTAGTGAAATTTAGTATAGTGTAGGGAGAAAGCGAATATTTTTTTATATATAATGCAACGCAGAAAGTTGTGCTGGTTTATGTAGCTTAATTGTGATACTTAGTCTATTTGTAATGCAGATATTTGCACGAAAACTACAAACTTTAATGGCATATACAGTATATTAAAATGCTATATTTTAGCATACAATATTCAATACCTAGATTATTCATTACTCTATGACTATAGCTGCAAAATCTAAATCGTCGGTAAATAGACCCAATTTTCTAGTTTTCATTCTAAATAAACTAATTTCTTTCAAAGTTTCTATATTTCCTTTCAATACATTTGTGTGAGAGTCCGTAATATGCCAACTGCCGTACATTTTACATTTTCGACAGCAAAAGACCAAAAGTGAAATACAGGTAAAAAATTATTTCTTCCCATTTATCAGAGATTTCACAATTTCAAAAATTAATTCATATAAGCTCATTACTGTACGCACTATGAAACGATTGTAAACAAACTTTACAGTTGAACAACATACACACTGTATCTTTTATAGAACCGTCTCGTAATTTTCATAAAATTCTTACTGGAGTTTTCGCAGTTGGCGTGTACAATTGCGAGGGTTACTTGAGAAACTGCTATTTATCTTAACAAACTGCTATTTATCTTAACGATTTACACGTGACAATTCATCTTCCACGACTGTACAGTCACAGGCTGTCAGCAGTTATACGAACAGAGTTTACACCATAATTTTATATGTGGATAGGAAAATTTAATTTATATTATAATTATGACATGAAAACTTTCGTCGTGATTTCCGCTTTATAGATATATCTTCCACTAAAGTATTAAACGATTTGTGTTTTATGATTGAATTTATTACATTTGCTTATGCAACGCACTCCGTTTTAAAGGATGCGGCCTAGTGTTTTACAGGGTTCCAAACCAGTTGGTTAGCCAGAACACCCAGATGTAAATGTTGAAAAGTGTTGCCGCTCAAACACTTAAAAATTTGTAAAGTAAAAACTTGTTCCATAAATGGGCATTGACAAAGTTTAAGTGACTTTTCTGCTATTATAGAAATATATGCGTGCAGACACTTACTTTCTTTTGTTGACACATTGCATCCGATTAGTCCCCTTAAGAATTTACACGACCTTTCGCTACTACCAGGCTCGGGTTTTTGATAGTAATATTATCCTATCGGAACAAGATGATTGTTAGTGATGATGTGAAGTTACACACTGAAAGTGAAGTCACTTGTGAACCGTTGTATTTGAAAGACCAGAGGTAAGTACACTACCAATGAGCCACCGAGCCTCCCTTCCGCTACTGAAAAAACAAAAGAAACACTAAAAATCACTAAACAAACCAAATGCTAATAACAAGTTTCATCACGATTCGGTACAAAATTCAACTTCTAAATGAGTAATTCACTGATGATGATAATTATCAAGAATAAAGTTTTTTTAGTCTTCTGCAGGGACATTCTCATATTTTTTTATTCACTAATAAAGCTTCAGATATAACTATGAATTCGTTTACACTGTAAGAAATTAATAAAACAAGAAAAGCTGTTAAAGAAAGAAGTATATTGGAATTGCTGTCATGGAGCTAATTTCAGTATTCGCCTGATATTTTTAGTTAAAACTGTTCTGAACCAAAATATAATAACAAAGAGGATGAAATTTGTTTAAGTCGATAATATAAGCTGGAAGCGAGAAGAATATTTTCAGTGTGGTGATGCGAGGTAAATTGAATTATAATTTAATTTTTTTGCTAGATCTTAAAGTATCGAGACCGGAAACAAAAATGTGAAGTGATTTATAATTATTTTTAAACAATCTCTTCAGATTCTCCGTGGAGTCTAGTAGTTAACCTGGAGGGAAACGTGTAGCATATATAATCTCAAATTCAATATATTCATTAATAAGTGTTTAAAACTTTTTTTTTTCAATTTGTCCTTCCTTTTAAAGACTAAGAAGGAATTTCTCTGCTTGTAAACTCCTCTTTAACGGTTTACCCAAATAATCGAAATGAAACATTTCTTTGGCTTTCCACACAAACATGCCAGTCACCATATGCCTGGCAACTCTGAAAAAACGTGTCCTTACAAACTAATAAACTATACCTATAGTTTTGAAAGGGCTACATCTACACCCTCACTTCCCCAGTTGTTCAACCCTTACTTATTTTATTCTCTGATGCCGACTCTGCTTTCAGTACAAAATTTCATCTAAGCGATTCAACTTTTTCATAAACTAATGCCACACATGCGAACTGTGAGATTATTCCTCATATCCCTCTTAAATACGGTATTTTCCAAAACACTGCTGCACGTGACAGTTTATTTTAAATGATAAACTTACTTGCTATGCCTTCTTTCCCTAACAAGAGAGACTCGTGAGATGATAAATTTCAATGTAGATTTTCAATCCTTCTTCTCTGTTAGCAATACCCATTACGATGAAAGTATCATGATAAGAACACAGATGAGGGTAGACACTCAGCATATCAAAAAAATTTATTTCAAACAATTCAGCTGCTTTACTTTTATAATGTAATTGCAACAACATTATGTCACTTTTTAATATACAGAGTGGTGCATTTGTCTTGACACGCTCTTTTAATTTTAAAGTAAGTAAGGGTAAACATTGTAGTGTTTTACGATGCATAAACACATTCCAGACGTTGTTTGATATACCTCTAATAGCAGTGTTGCAAAGCCATTATAGAATTGTTTGAGTGTTGTTTGTAAAACCATTGTAGGCTTGTTGTTTGAGTGTTGTTTGTTTATTTGAGAAGCACACTTGTTTGTTTGAGTGATAAACAGAATGATACAGCATGATAACCTTGAATATTCTAGAAGCATGTCAGGTTAATATCAAAGGAAGACCAACGGGACAATGCAGATGCTGATTATCTTAGTTTTGAATCTTACAATCATAATATCAGATATTTTTAATACATAGCTTAAGAACAGCAAGAAATTAAATCGTTGATGTTTCTGAAATGGCCTTATTTCCGAAAAGTACTTACATATATATATGTATATGATATCTAACCACGCAGATATTTTTCAGTAGACAAAGGTCGTTAAAAAAAATAAAATTTAATATCTAAATCATTCCGATGATATTACAAACGCTAATGGAGATTGTTTTAGTGCTTAAAATGGTAATTATTTTCTCAAATTTTAGATATTGCAATAGGCTTCCTTTTTTTCTTGGTCATTATGTTGATAGTTTCTGATATATGAAATTGGAAGATGTTCTGGGAAATTACTAAATTTTCTGCAGTAAAATTAACAGTATTATAAATAATCTTCAGTGACTTCGTATCCCCATTTTCAACTGTAATAAGAGATATTCGTTGCATAATGTAACATATGAAACTTGATATGCATTTAAGTCTGATTCTTACTATATAATGTAGATACCACCTCAGATAATAGCAGAAAGGATACTCTCTTTGGAGCATTGCAATAATATGGAGACCTCTCCGTTTACCGTTCCGTTTACCTCGAAAAATTGAGTATGAGACCCTGGGAATTGTGAATATTTAGTATAACAAATATAATATGGAACAACTTCCTATTACTGCTGCATTTATATACAAACGGTCGCATTTTCTTTTTTGCTTCATATCGTTTATCTCACTGTTCATTTCCTTATTTATTGATCATTTGCAGGTTCAATAAACATGCAGTTTCCAGAAAAGCGAATACGTCTATTACACAAAAAGACCTTACAAAGACATCAGCTTTGACAACACACATATTAACACATACATGTGAAAATTGTTACACCTGCGAAGAGTGTGGAAAGGGATTTACGAGGAAGTCAAATTTGGCAATGCACATGTTAATACATACAGGACAAAAACCTTATATGTGCCAAGAGTGTGGAAAGGGGTTTATTTATAGGTCACATATGACTGAACACTTCTTAATACATACAGGTGAAAAACCTCACAAGTGCCAAGAGTGTGGAAAGGGATTTATTAAGAAGTCACAGATGGCAACACATATGTTAATGCATACAGGTGAAAAACCTCACATATGCGAAGAGTGCGGAAAGGAATTTAGGCAGAGGTCACATTTGGCAGCACACATCTTAATACATAAAGTTCAAAAGCCTTATATGTGCCAAGAGTGTGGAAAGGGATATACTAGTAAGTCATATTTGGCAATACACATGTTAATACATACAGGTCAAAAACCTTACATGTGCCAACAGTGTGAAAAGGGGTTTATTAAGAAGTCTCACTTGGCAACACATATGTTAATGCATACAGGTGAAAAACCTCACATGTGCAAAGAGTGTGGAAAGGGATTTCTTAGGAAGTCGGAGGTGGGAACACACATGTTAATGCATACAGGTGAAAAACCTCACATGTGCAAGAAGTGTGGAAAGGGTTTTAGGAAGAGGTCACATTTGGCAGGACACATCTTAATACATATAGGTCAAAAACCTTTTATGTGCCACGAGTGTGGAAAGGGATTCACAATTAGGTGCAGTTTGGCAAAACACATGTTAATACATACAGGTCAAAAACCTTACATGTGCCAAGAGTGTGGAACGCGATTTAATCAGAGTTCATCTTTGACAACACACACGTTAATACATACAGGAATGCGCCCTCACCGGTGCCAAGAGTGTGGACACAGATTTAGGCACAAGTCAGCTTTAATAACACACATGTTAATACATACAGGTGAAAAACCTCACACGTGCCAAGAGTGTGGTAGGGCATTTAGGCAGAAGTCACGTTTGACATTGCACATGTTAATACATAAGGGTTAGGAAACATCACATAATCTAAAAGTGTGGAAAAAGAATCACGAGTAAGTCCAATTTGGCAAAACACAATGTTACTGCATACAGCAATACACCCTCACAATTACCACGAGTGCGGAAAGGGGTTTATTTGTGGGTCGCATATGGCAGCACAGTTGTTAATAAAAACAGCTGAGAAACCTCACACGTGCAGGAGTGTGGAAAGGGATTTACGAGGAAATCAAATTTGGCGATGCATATGTTAATACACACAAAAACTTCACACAGGCGAAGAGAGTGCTCAGGTATTTAGGCGGAGGTCACATTTGTTAATACATAGAGCAATGCGTCATCACACGTGCCAATAGTGTGGAAAAGGCTTTACTCAGAGGTCAGCTTGGGAAACACATGTTATTACATACAGGTGAAAAACATCACACCTAACAAGAGTGATGAAATGGTTTTAAGATTAGGTCCAGTTTCGCAAAACACATGTTAGTGTGTACAGCAATGCGCCCTCACAGATGCCATGAGTGTGGAAAGGGATTTATTAATAGGTCAGATACGGCAGAACACACGTTAATACACACAGGTGAGAAATCTCACTTCTGTCAAGAGTTTGGTAAAGGATTTGGACAGAAGTCGATTTTCGCAACACACATGTTAATACATACAACAATGCGCCCTCACAGATGCCAAGAATGTGGAAAGAAATTTATTAGTAGGTCAGATATAGCACAACACTTCTTAATACGTACAGGTGACAAATCTCACACGTGGCAAGAAAGTGGAAAGGGATTAGGCAGTGGTAATATATACTGAAAATTTGTTCACATAGGTCATGAACCGGTAAGGTTGTAGGAGTGTGATAAAAAAGTTAGCTGTAAATTCAAATTTGGCAAGAAACGTGCTAATACATTCAGTTTAAAAATCTGACACGTTCTAAGGGTGTGGAGAAAGATACAGTGCAATGTCACATTACACTAGAAAAATCTCACAAGAACCAAGACTGTTGGAGTATCTAGTGAAAGATTATGTTTTGAAACAGATATGTTAATACATGAAGATGGAAAAATCACACGTGATTAAGGTGCAGAAAGAAATTTCGTCAAAGTTCTAATTTCAAAACAAAGGTTAGATCTTAAAGATGACATATATCCCGGAGGTCTGTAGAATTTACTCAAATTCATACTAAGCAACAAACATACAAAGACAATCAGAATAAAACCCTCATGTTCGAATATTATGATAAGCACATATAACAAATTTGCGTTTTAAAATGCATTTAATACAAACAAAGTTATTACCCTCATAGTGTCGGAAGTGCGAGAAAATACTCAAGCGTAACTCATAGTGCGGGAAAGTTTTACACATAAAAATGAAGGTCAATAAGCAGAGATAATATGCAAAAGATTTGGTTTATTCAAAGTTGGTGAGACACGTGCTCCCTTCTAACGCTAGTACTGTTTTGGGGCCGTATTTTTAAGACACGCAAAATAACATTTTGCTATAAATTAGAGAGAAAAGTCGACTTTTTTAAAACCAGAATCCATTTCCGGCAATTTGAACTCCATTCTGTCTCGCTTAGTCATAATTCACGTGATAACATCTCTAAAAACCAACTCGTTTTGCTGTCGTAATAATGCATAGTTTCGGCGTAGATTAATTAAAAATAAGACTCGTACTTACCATAGCTACTTTTCGAGCTCTTATATATTGATATATATTACGTATGCTTGAGTATAAATGCCATTGTATAATAGAACTGAATACGCCACTCCAATCAGACACTGTACTCACTCTTGTCATCTGCGTGCACTTGTAATTCGTAATAAGAGATAGAATACATTTATATCTTTAGCTGTCATTTCTTATAGAGAAAAAAAATCGAGCATAAACCACCGCTCTAATATTCTGGTTTTATTAGTAATTTAAAAACGCATTTAATTACGATTTTATGATTATTTTAAACTACGGTTTTCCAGTATCTATTGTTCAAAACCTTTAAGCCCATCGCACAATAATAATTTATAAAGATATATGAGCGTATCCGTAGCAAAGCCAGCAATTATTGAAAAATTGGCTTCCTAAAAATTATATTCAGTTGACACAGCATAACATTGTTTTCTACTATGTTACTATGTTCAGTACTAGTCGTGCAAAAGATAGTATTCAACTATATATCAGAAGGTATAGTAAAATCTATGATAAAAGTTGTAGAAGCAGTAAGGGAAATCTTGCGTCACTGCTTTCCAAGCTATTTACAAAATAATGGCTTTACAGGTAAGAAATTGTTAGAAATGTTAGGCATAAAAAATTCAGTTTCTACTAATAAGAGAGGTTACATTCACTTTGATGAAATCATCACAGAAAAAATTCACTGTTTAATTCTTGATGATATGGACAATCTGGTTTATTTAAGATAATTAAACACTAAAGGCTTGTTTTCAATTTTCAGAAAAAGCTTATGCGTTTCCAGTAAAATCCGAACACGTTTTCCTAATATGTTTGAAAATTTTATATAAAAAAAAAACTTTCGAGTTAAAGCATGGTTTCAAAATAAATGTTAGTTATATCATGCGCCTACTTAGTTTTATGACTCTATTTTCGAAAGCTAATTTATAAATTTTAACCGAACAATATTTCGAATCAGTTCTTGATTCCATTTAATCTTCTGACGATTATACTGAAGGAGTCTGTGTTAAAACACCAGAAGCAATTGTTACCTATTGTAATAAACGAACATTCATTTAACGCGCATATTTCCAAATACTATAAAAAATTCTAGAATATATTTTCCTTGTATATGATGCAACCTACCGTTTTCCTCGGGTGCTGGTTTCTGGAGAATTCCCTAAGAAAACAGCTGATATCAATTCTGGTCCAGGCTGATGTTCTGTTTAGGCACAGATTGATGACATTGAAATGCAACAAGTGATTTGACATGAGCAATGTTGGTGCTTTTGAGACTCAGGTTGGATTATACTTACTTTTGCGTGTTCATGCGTATACATATATGTGCCTGGCAAGCCGACTGCTCGCAGGGATTCATACACACATGAATGAAGACGATACTATTTCCTTAGATGAATTCTTATTTATTAAATAGGCATATATGTGGATACGGAGTAGAATAAGAAATACTAACAACACACAAAATTTTTACTTTACAGAGCTTGAACTCTCAGACAGAAGAAATTGCACTCATTCAATTGAATAAACGAAATAATGGGAAATAAGACACTTAATATTGCATAATAGACGTAGGTACGCACACACTTTAAAAACACTAGAAACATAGCTCTTTTATTCGGTATCACTTGCACTATATACTTATTATTCGCACTGATGTGAGACTTTCACTGCGTAATTTAAGAAAAGAGGAATGGGGAGACACAGGAAACACTAATCTATGACGAGATTTCTTGGCTCCCTAGAAATGCTGTACTGCAAAAGATGGTTCACTTTTCGGTTTAACAACAAAGTAAGACTTCTATCACATATTTAATTATACATCGTACTCCTCCTATGTTAATATATAGGTAAAACGTTCTTCTAAACTTTTCGTTCCTCCTTGCTCTGAAGACTCCGGTTGACTTCCCGCTTCTACCAACGCTTGGGAACGTCCCGTTCACTATACTAAGGGTTGGTAGTGCGTTATACAAAATAATGAAGAAGTGTCAAAGTTTTCTGCATTCTTACACAACACAAATATGACGACGGTATAGTTGATAGCACTGGCTACACATGTTTCGGTCCTGTGGGAATACTGAGAAACACCTGCAGAAAGAGTTGAATTTCTCACCAGAAAAAAAAATATCTTCTTTTCTATGAGGAATATAATGATTTCGTTGCATGAATAAAAGTTAAAAAAGAAATACACTGTTCGTCCAAAAACGTAATCTTGTGGTTAGGCTGACGGTCACAACTTGGCGATCCGCAAGGGAATTACACATTGCGAGCTAGCGAAGTAATGTGTTGAGAATCCTGGATTAGCACATATGGGAAAAAAAGTTTGGAGGTATACAGCTTTTTTTCAAAATAAGGAGTTGGTAACACCATTCTTGATTAACTGGGTGTGGAGGACTATGGAGAAAACACTAGCAACACTGTTTTCGGTGATCACTATTCGCAGTGAATAATTAAGATAATATAGATTTCTCACTACGAATCACTAGGGCTATTTATTCTGTTTGAAACACAATTGATCCAGATGGATAGCTATCGGCTGAATCCAGATTCCATGAGTTGTTTTTGAAAATTCCATATCCAGATGTTTTCTCTCTTCTGCGATGAGAGGTCCAATTCGTAAAATCCAGTTTTCTTGACAATTGGGGCTGTGGGGTGCGAAGGCAGTTGTAGCACATTAGTGAAATCTTATTATTATTTTTTTTTTTTTACACTGAGAATAAATATTCTCATTTCACTGTAAACTATTGCTTTAAAACAAGCTTTGGTATATTCACTATTTGTCTGTCATATGTATAACACTTTGGGCTAAACTGATTACGTGAAAACGAATTTGTGGTTTCACCTTTATGTGTGAAAATGTTTATAGGGCTATATAATTTTGTTTCTATTTATTATTTTTATTTATATATTAGTTTTTTTAGTCGTTTTTTTAAAGTATTTATGCTTCAATGGTTAAAATATTTAAATGAAAATTGAAAAATATAGATAAATTGTAGTGATACAAAACACTAAATATTTTCAAAATACTGGAGTATATTGAGTGAATATGTTAACTTCAAAGAGAATTTAAAAAATTCGATTTATTAATCTGATTATGAATAATCGTATAAATGTAGGTTAATTCACCTGGAAACGGATGTTAATTCGTAACAATTCTGAGGGTTTGGACGAATAACCATTCGTGAGGTTAATTTAGTGTGACTCTAAGAACGCAAAATTTTGCATACTGATAAACAAAAAAATTAAATTCCCATATATGGGAAGATACACATATATACTTCCAACAATGAAGAATTTCTTGAAAAACATATACGAGTTTTCCCTTCATCCAGGTGTATCCGAAACACTCTACGAATTCGCATGCCAGTACACATATATCTTGTTGAATCACTTTGACTAATATCCATTAACTGACGAAGGTGCCACGTTCCATCTAAATAGTTTTTTGGTCTTATTAAAGTAAAACTGGTTAACCATTATCGAAAAATGCGTGGAAAAGAATATTCATTAGTCTTTATGTGGTAATGAGAGGTTACACAAGACGTCTGTAGAACATAATCATGTTCGAAATAGAATGTAAGAACATAAAAGGGTATTAATCTTGAAAACTTCCAAGGAAATTCTTGACGTCTAGCCCATAATGCTTATAATAGGATAGGAAAATTTTGTTAACACAAGATCAACAATGCATGACAACAATATATGAGCATATCTATAAATGCAATCATCTCTCATGATGCAAGATTCCATCGTAAACAGACGCCTAGCCTTGGCGTAATAGATGCTCATCGGCACATCCCTAAAGTCCACAAAGTCTTCAATAGTATACATCAACATGTTCATTTAATGACACATGTATATTTATCACAACATTCACATATTCGCCATCTCGAACTGTGACTTAACGTATGCCTAAAATAAAATCGTATTAGCAATTCATTGCAATAATCATACATAGAAGCATAATGACAAGTAATTCCTTAAGATGTCAACATAAAGACACAAGATGTAAAAATTCCTGAAATATTCATTATCAATGAAAATAAGACGCTGTAAATTAGAAACACTAAAATAGTATAAAGACTAAGAGTATCTCTCGAATGAACTTTTGATTCTTCAGCTGCAAATTCAAACAAATGGTTAACATCAAGAATATTAACATTAATATTATTTCACATTGATAAATTTTAAGTTTTGGCATCGACAAAAATTAATGGAAATTAGTTGGCATGGTATCAATAATTAATTCTTAAAATATCAGTTATACAGAAATACTTCAGATTCTTCGTGGAAATCTGTTGAAATATGAGAATAGCATTAATACGTATTACAAATTCACAAATACTGAAATATTCATCAAGCATAAAAGACATTATAATAGTAATACAATGAAACATCATTAAATTTTAATATTCAATATATATAGAAGTGTATGTCTGAAATACAAGATATGAATACACAAGTTACAACGAAAATTCAATGTGTGCATAAAGAAGGAGAAAATTTCCAATAATTACCGAATGATGGGTTAATTACTGGGGTGTCCAAGTATTTCATGGTTCACGACGCCATGTCTACCTAGAATGTAGCTTGGAAAAGAAATTTAATCATCCCTTATTAATATACCTTAGAATTCCTTCCCGAAGAATCGGTCACATCAAGATGCTAAAGAAGCAAAAAGAAATGTTAATAAGGAGCCCAAATAATTTGGATAGATTCCAAAAGAAATGTGTAGTTACGGTAACTACGCAACCGAAGGATACGACCGCATGTCTTGAATACATGTCTTCTTGTGTTTCCTATGACAAGGAAAGAACTACATAAAATCTTAATGTAAAATATCTTGAGACTTAACAGTGTACGCTGTTTGACAGATCTCGATATAGAATATCAATGTACCATATCAAACACATTTGTATCATATTCTGCAAACACACTTAATCATATTAAAAGTCAAAACTTAATAATAAGTCTGCTGAATCTGGCCTTTTCCTTCAAAATAGGCCTCTTTTCAGTAGAAGTCCTCCAGTCAAATTCGGAACGATTAGTTTGACAAATGAAGATTGCCAGTAAGACGTGTTGAAATAATATGTCAACAAACGATCTCCTAAATATAAAGATAAAAAACGGGTAGATGTTAAATTGTTGGTTTTAACTTGGTTTACCTGGGATTCATCTTTCGGATTACCATTCACACTATCCTCTTCGGCTTCCTCATTGGGTTTCGATAAGTGAAATTTCCCACTAGGAGTAAGAGAAGTAAAATTATTCGGAGTGTCAGGTGTTACTAAATTTAAATTACGTAAAATGTGTTCTGGGAGTTGCCTTTGCGCCAAGGTTAACCAAATCTTGCGGGTTTCAGGCGTTGGATTCCAAAGTCTTGTCCTGTCAATGGAGTGCAAACCTATATATTCACCTGCCGTGGGGTCAATAAGTTCGCCAACACGATTATCAAGGGCTTTCACACAAAGAAAAGGTCTCCTGTAAATGTCGAAAAACTTGGAGATTTCTTTTTTCAGTAAACTACTAATATTCCGTTGTCTCAAAAAGACTACGTCGCCTTGCACCACCAGACGACGCCGTTGTTGGGTTTGATTCCATCGCTTGTTCCTTTTCTCGATAGTTGACTTTCTGCGGTGGTCTGCCATGAGAAGTTTGTTTGACCAATCAATACCATCTTCCTCGTAAAAATCTTCAGAAACCTGTAGACCGAAATGTTTGAAAATAGGACGAGAAAAATGAATATTGAGATGTATACTCGCAGGAGAAGCTCCGAGACACTCTGTAATTGAGTAATTATGTAACAAAACTGCCTGGGTTAAGTTCTCAGCCAATTGCTGGTGTGACAGACTGCACAACAAGATAAGAGTACAAAGAATTTCTTTACTAGATCTTTCTGTAATAATAGCTTGGGCGTGATAAGGTGTGGTGTGGTGTACTTTAATATTATATTCGTGCATCTTCGATAAAATTTTATTTACTGTGAAATACTGGAGCATTGTTAGTGAGTACGGCTTCCTCTAGACCTAAGTGGTGCATATAGATATCAAATAAGCATTTAAGAACTGCAGTAGCTGTAGCAGATCTCACTGGATAAGCTGTACAGTATTTAGTGAATACGTCTACTAAAAACTAATGCAAAACGAGCGCCACCTTTGCCTGTGGGATAAGGACCAAAGAAATCTAATGCTAACAATGCCCTAGGAAGTAAATAATCATTAGTAGACAATAAACATACGGGTAAATGTTGATCCGGTTTAACATTCCAGTAGTCGCGCCGCGGTCAAAAGCACCGCAAAGAAATTATTTTTGATCGTGTGTCCATTCTGTTTGTCCGACAGACTTCTCCGTCTAGCTAATCTTTCCCCTCACCTTCCCGAACATTGATGCTCAATAACTCCGTTATCCGTTGTTTAACTACTAGTGATTGTTTAGTTATTCTGCGGTGTTTCCACCGCGCGCGACTGAGCGTGTAATGTTTTTTCTCAGTGTTGCGCTCTGCACGTGAGCTTTGCTTTGGAGATGTTTTAAGCTTTATACACATAAATATTATTTTAATGGACGGAAGAGAGGTCGACAGAGTTAACAAACTGATACCAAGTGTGAAAAAAAGAAAATTAAAAATGACCAGCTTAAAACAACGGAGGGAAATGTTAGGAATGGACTATTTGGATAAATGAGCCGAGATGATCTCGTGGAAGCTTCGAAATAAGCGACGACGATGTGTAGAACAGTGTAAATTTGAAGATAACCTAAAATAATTTAATGTAGTGCTGTATACGTGAAGTTTCAAAATAATAGGACCGTAAAATATATTCAGTGTTAATTTGATTTCATTTCAATTTAGCGCCCTTTTCAGCATCAAGGCTATGTAAGACGTGGACCTACTGCTTAACTTGGGATCCGAATCACATGAGCTCCCACCGGGAATGGAACCGGGATGTCCCACGCCAAAGGCGTGTATCCTAACCGTTTAGCTACGAGTGAGCTCTAATTGAATATAAAATGCGCTGTGAAGCTTTGTTTTAGCGTTATGTTTATGTAGTATATTTTTCACTAATTTACTATTGCATTTCTAATTTTAGACGAACCAGAGTTGACAGAAAGGAAAGATCGTCATCAGATTTAGAATTTTCAATAAAACCAGTTCGTAGCTATCTATTTAAAGAAATATATAAGAGAAAAAAACATTTTATTCCAAATAAGAAATAAAAAACAGTACATGTCTAATTGTAGGTTCCTCTAATAGTTATTACTGTAAAACTTATTATAATAATAAAAATATTATTCCCTCTTAATCAGAAAATATACAAAATTGCGTTTCTAATACAAGAAAAAATTTAAAACGATATTTGCAACACATTAGGTTCGTGGGGTCCTTTTGACCGCGCGCGACTACTCGTGTTACTTTTTCAGCGCGACTTCTCGAGGGTTAAACTGCATGCACTTGATGCAATCCCTGACGTGTTTCTTCACATCAGATATCATCTTTCTCCAATAAAATGACTTCTAAATAATTCTCACTGTTTTGTCAGTACCTGGGTGATGAAATTGATCATGATAAGCAACTATTACCTTCTGCAGTAAAGATCTAGGGATACAAATTTTCCATGAATCAGGGAAATGAAAATGTGTGTACAATAAAATATTATCTAACTTAAAGAATTTTGACCAGTTTCTGGAATTTCGAGGTAACTCTTCCATTATTTCACCTTCTAAAAAAGAAATAATAGGTCAATATTCAAAATCTTCACGTTGTAAACGGCGAAGTTCTTCAGGTGATACATTAAGAATTTCAACTTGAATGACCTGTTAACAATGAACACGTTTAGTGGGTAGATCTGCAGAAGGAAATAAACGTGAAAGTGCATCTGCACACAAATTATCGGAACCTTTCTGGTAACGAATCCCATAATCCAGCTGCTGTAATTCAATACTCCACCGTAAAAGACGGGTGTTCCAAGGTTTAGCTTTGTCCAGCCAGCTGAGGTTTTTGTGGTCTGTAATGAAAATTACATGATGACCAATCAATAGTTGACGCTATTTTCGAACGGAAAAGATGATCGCCAAATATTCTAACTCACTCATACTGTACCGGGATTCTGGTGACGTCAGAGTCCTACTAATAAATTGGATTACTTTTTACTTGTCGCCTACATACTGATAGAAGACTGCGCTGATTCCGAGCCGAGAGGCATCTGATTCAATATAGTGGGGTAGATTAAAGTCTGGATGTGACAAAAGAACATCTTTACATATATCGGCTCTGATTTGTTGAAAAGCGTTTTCGTTGACATCCAACGCCATTTCTTACCTTTTTTAAGAAGTTCGAAGAGTGGTTTCATTTTCTCTGAAAAATGATGAACGAAAGAACGAGACCAATTGAAAAGTCCTATAACAGATTGTAAAGATTTTATATTAGTAGGTCGGGGTAAGTTGCGTACAGCTTCCACACTTTTGGGATCCTTTTTGATGCCTTCAGAGGTGATGAGAAAACCTAAGAAAGGAATAGAGTCTGTACAAAATAAACATTTCTCAATGTTGAGAGTAAGGTTAAATTCCTTATATTTCTGAAAAATTTGTTTTAACAGCTGGAGATGTTCTTCGAAAGTGTCAGTGAAACATGCGAGGTCGTCGATGTACCTTAATATTTTAGCGTGTAGTTCGGGTCCTAATACTCTCTGTAACATATTATTCAATACACTACTATTTTTATATCCAAAACATGTAACACGATACTGATAATGTTGGCCTTCAAAGTTGAATGCGGTGTATTCCTGTGACTTGGGAGTAAGTAATGCTTGATTATAACTGCTCACTGAATCAAGAGAGCATAAGAATGGTTTACACATTACCTTCAGCAACAGGTCCTGTATACCTTCTGATTTTGTTTGTCGTAATTCGATATACTTGTTCGGCAAACGCAGATCGACGCATACTCTCGGTTTGCCATTTTTCTTAGGTACAACTAAGATGGGATTACTGTGGATAGAATTGGAGTGGCAAATTAACCCTAGCTCTAATAGTTTGTTAATCTCATCTCGAACGTCAGGTAAATACTTATGTGGGACGTCATACTGTTTTCGGACCAGTGCTTTGTCAGCCTTGACTTCCATTTCATAAACAAAATCCTTACAAAGTCCAGGATAGTTAGTAAAGATATCCCTATATTCAGATAAAAGAAAACGTAATTGTTCCTTTTGCTGTGGTGTAAGGTTGTGGGTTCGATTCACAGCATCTCCAATTTGTTCGTCTGTAGCATGTTGCCTGACGAATTGGACGCAGAGATCGAAAAGTTTATATCGGCAATACCACCTTCTTCATCGTCTGAAATTTCTTCTAATTCGTGCTAGTCAGGTAAAAGGTCGACAAGAATTTTTAAATTTCTGTACTCCATAAAAATAGTACCCTCAGATAGATCTATTTCAATATTTAGAGCTTAAGAGCATCTAATCCTAAAATAAGGTCTTGGTTAAGTAATTCGGTAACATATACTTTTAAGTAAATGGAAATGTTATCAATTTGTACTGTAATTAACGTATAGCCTCTTACTTTTCTTTTCACAGACCCACTAAAATCGACTAGAAAAATGCCATTGGCTGGGGTTAGCTTTGGTGCCGTGACGTCAGCACTGATACGTCTCCAAAGAGCTAAACAGAAAGATCCGAGCCTGTATCACATAGGCATTCTACATCTGTATTACAAACTTTTAGTTTAATTTTCGAAGAAATCTGGGTTGGCTTAGAATTAGCGTAGTGATCTATGCTATCGGTGTCCGATTCACAATCACTTCTGGCTAAATTTGGATCTTTACAGTTACATATGTGCGTATGAGTTACATAAAAATATTTATTTGGGCCTTCCGTAAAGTGATTTACGTTGGCTGATACTCGACCCCTAGTACAGCTCTTTAGCGGTTTCCCTGAGAATCAGAGTCTCGTTCGTTACGATGATTTGATCTTTTATAATCATGTTCGTTACTCCTTTTCTGGTTTGTCATTATTACGAGCGTAAAATGCTTTATTACCTCTAGCTTTCTTATTTCGGTGGTCATTTCTTCGATCCTTAGAATTACCATTACGTGGTTTCGGTCGTTTGTTGTAATTGTGAGGGTTACGATTCCGATTTTGTTCGTGGTTAGTGTTCTGATTACGAGAACGTGGTTGTCGATCGTTGTTGTCACGATCATTTGCATGTCTCCTGTTTCAATTATAGCATCTTTGGGCCTTGGTATTATTAACTTTCTGATTGTAATACCTATTCTGATTATTATTACCATAACTGAAAGATCTCTGATAATTTTTAGAAGTTTGATTCTGTATATTGTTAGAATTGTTACCTGCGAATGTTTTTCCTCTCTAGTTTGCTGAAAATACAATGTTTCTAATTTCTGAATAGACGCCAAAAATTCTTTAATATTAGTGCAAGAATGTAAATAAAGTTCTGTACGAAATCTCTGAGGTAACATATGTATGATGTCTGTTAATATCAAGTCCTCTGGTAATTGCGGTGTCAGTTCTCTAAGTTTATTAAACTGAAACTGAAATGAAATCTTTGAGTTTTACGTCCCACGGTTATGCCGGTGAGGCTAAAGGAGACGGTGATGATGAGTAATGAATGAAATGGTAGAATGAAGAAAGTGGGAGGAAACCCACGCACATGGTGTTTGTCCACCACATAATTCACATGACGGGGGCTGGGATCGAACCCGAGACCCAAAGCACCAGAGATGAACGCTCTACCACTGAGCCACCGTGGCCCCGTTTATTAAACTGATCTATAGCAAAAGCATGTACTGAGTCGTGAGTCTTAGAATTGAATCGGGTTGCTTTACGAGCTAACAGCCTGTGTTGTATCGTTGCGTCTCCAGCAAAGGATTCAATTAGCGCTTTTTTGACCTCTTTTAAAGTCTTAAATTCCTCATTACGTGTGTAATACCAGCTTAAGGCTACACCCTCCAATACGTGAGGTATGGTTTGTACTAAGGCTTTTTCTGACAATTTGGCAACTTCCGCAGCTAATGCTAACTTGCGCAGGTATGTATGTACTGACTCAGTAGCAGGATCACCTTTAAACTTAGGTAAATACGCAATAATTTTCGGTGTAAGGTGGTTTTTCAGTTTAGCTGTTCCTACTTTTCTATGTCTAGTTTCCCTATTATTACGTCTAAAATTTCTATTGGTAATGGCCTTAACATGAGTTTCGTCGCTACTACTAACTCCACTATGCTCAGTATAAGCTGAGTCACTGTTAGATTGGTATCCCGTTCTGACGTGAATGTCACTATCAGTATTAGGTTCCCATTCCCGTGTTTTATATTCGATTCTTTCTACTTTTGGTATACTAACGCCAAATTGTGCCTAATTTCTCCTATTTCCCGCTGTCCTACTTTAATTTCAGCGTTGTTCTCGAAAGCCTGTTAATTTTTAACTATAACATGATAATCTAATTGCCTAATTTCTTCATAGCACATCTGAAGTGACCCTTCATTCTTTCGAGCCTGTTATTTTAAATCTACGACTTCGTGTATTTCGTCTAAATGACTTTGTTTCGCTATGCGCTACGAGACAACGTTCTTTATTAGCGTTAGAGATGGTGTGATTAGCCTCTACCTGTCCTTGTGTTAATTCTAATCTTTCGGATATACCCATTAAATGATTTTTTATTTTTGTTACTTTCATTCCCATTGAACGTACGTCGCAGATTATGAGTTCTATATTATCTCTATTTTGCTGAATAGCTGTTGTATTATGTTCGATTCCCCTCTGAACCCTTTCAATGTTTTTATCTACTTTGTTCTCAAACGCTTGTATTCTATCAGCTATTTTTGTAGTTCCTTCATCGCATTAAATTTCAACTGCTTCTATTTGTGCCCGTAATTTAGCAAGATTCTCTTCCTGACTATCTAATTTTTCTCTTACTTCTGCAAAATGTTCCTTGTTTTCTATCTGTGCCTGTTCATTTTTCTTAAAATGTTCTCTGTTTTCAGCTTGCATTTGTTCAAGTATCTTAAGTATGTCAACTTGTTGATGAGCCATAATGAAAATACAATTACCAGTCACAAATAATAAATGTAAATAGAATTCAATTAAAACACATATACTACAGAACAAAATATGAGTACGAAAATACTAAGTTTTACTATAATTGTTTGTATTGGAACAACCTGTAAAAAATATGATTAATAAAATTTCCTATTCCAATATTAGTAGTACTTATTCATATATAACTACTGTCTCCATGCACAAATCACTGACGGTATTGGCTCGTTTTGCTCGTTCGCGTGTCATTAAAATTGTTACCTACCGTTTCCCTCGGGTGCTGGCTTCTGAAGAATTCCCTAAGAAAACAGCTCATAACAATTCTGCTCCAGGCTCATGTTCTGTTTAGGCGCAGATTGATGACATTGAAATGCAACAAGTGATTTGATATGAGCAATGTTGGTGCTTTTGAGACTCAGGTTGGATTATACTTACTGTTGCGTATGCATGCGTATACATATACGTGCCTGGCAAGCCGACTGTTCGCAGGGACTCATACACATATGAATGAAGACGATACTATTTCCTTAGATGAATTCTTATTTATTAAATAGGCATATATGTGGATACGGAGTAGAATAAGGAATATTAACAACACACAAAATTTTCACTTTACAGAGCTTGAACTCTCAGACAGAAGAAATTGCACTCACTCAATTGAATAAACGAAATAATGGGAAATAAGACACTTAATATTGCATAATAGACGTAGGTACACACATACTATATAAAAACACTAGAAGCATAGCCCTTTTATTCGGTATCACTTGCACTATATACTTATTATTCGCACTGATGTGAGACTTTCACTGCGTAATTTAAGAAAAGAGGAATGGGGAGACACAGAGAACGCTAATCCATGATGAGATTTCTTGGCTCCCAAGAAATGCTGTACTGCAAAAGATGGTTGTTCACTTTTCGGTTTAACAACAAAGTAAGACTTCTATCACATATTTAATTATACATCGTACTCCTCCTATGTTAATATATAGGTAAAACGTTCTTCTAAACTTTTCGTTCCTCCTTGCTCTGATAACTCCGGTTGACTTCCCGCTTCTACCAACGCTTGGGAACATCCCGTTCACTATACTAAGGGTTGGTAGTGCGTTATACAAAATAATGAAGAAGTGTCAAAGTTTTCTGCATTCTTACACAACACAAATATGACGACGGTATAGTTGATAGCACTGGCTACACATGTTTCGGTCCTGTGGGAATAAAACTTGGAAGCGATAGTCGAAAAAGTGTTGCAGTCTGAACTGGCAGATTCCTTCCATGAATATTAAATTTTTTCACTACTATTATACACAAAACAGTTCAGTGGAAAGGAGCGAACGTTGGTAATTGTGTGAATGAGTCATTTCACCTACGACTCCTACAAGCCATGAACACTGTTCCCACGGTCAGAAGCATGATGTAATATGAGTGCATGAGAACACAACAGACGACGAGAATTCGTTCGCACACAATATCAACTTCGTATCCAAAAATATTCCCAACCTTAATAAATGTCGTTATGAAGAAAGTATATATGGAACAGTCATAGTAACGAAAAATATAAGTTGGTAACTATTTTTGGGGAAAGAAAAAGATAAGTTTGCTACTAGAAAGCACTTTGTCCAGACAATAAGCATTGTATTACAAACAACATATCCTTTGTTCTACCGTGAGTAATGATAAAAGCAACTGAGAAACACCTGCAGAAAAAGTTGAATTTCTCACCAGAATAAAAATAGCTTTTCTTTTCTATGAGGAATATAATGATTTCGTTGCATGAATAAAAGTTAAAAAAGAAATACACTGTTCGTCCAAAAACGTAATATTGTGGTCAGGCTGACGGTCACAATAATAAACTTACTACGTATTATACCTGCATTTGCCTTGTATGAATGTGCAAAACCTTTAGAAAACTTCACTCAATATTGCCATGCTGAGAAAACCTGCTACATGTACTCGACCGAGAAATATTTCGAAAACAACAAATGTAAAGAGATACTTTCACTTATTTCTACAAGGGAATAGAATCTTTCACTTATTTCTGAATTGAATGATGAGAGATCTGAAATCGCATGAATTACTTTCGAGAAAACATCTTTTTCTGTTGTTTTCTAACAAGATATTTTAATACTTCAAAACCTTAAGCAATATCTTTTTAACTTTTAAAGTTTCCAGGCTACATATTACGTTAGCTCAATAATTTGTCTTCATCGAGGATCGAGGCTATAAGTGTCGTGGACTTACAACTTTATGTAGGATGCGAGTCATACTTGTAGTCTGACCATATGACCACAAGTAACTTCAATTCGTTCTTTGTTCTAGCTTTCTGTTCTTTTTGGAATGCGTTTAAATCAGTTCAGATATTTATTTAGATCTTTCCAATCTTTTGTCAATATTGAAATTATATTCATTTACAGAATTAAATACTCAAACATGCAATGAAAGTATAAATAGTTAACTACCCGCTAATTCACGTAAGAATTGTCTTGTTTCGTTCACTGTTTAAGGTTATGCCATATAAGCACAAATATGGGAGTTAATGGATAGCAAATATTACCAGTGCAAGACGAGATTCTAATATTTTGGTTGGTTCGATCCCAGTCCGCTTCAAGTGAACTTTGTGGTGAATAAATACTCAGTTTGCGTGGGTCAGTCCTCCCACTTTCTTCCTTCCGCCCTTTCATTTATTTCTCATCATCATCTCCCTTAGCGTAACCGACATAATTCTGTGACGTAAAATTTGAAGAATTCCTTTCATTTTTTCGAATATTGTGAACCAGTCAAAATGTTTTGGCCGAAGATTTTCCTAACCTAAAAGATTATTAACCAATTCAGATCTAATATTACTAAAGAAGGTATGACTTCTAGACAGTTAGGAGAAATAGCTACTGACTCCCATGTTTCGCGGTAGAAGTTTCAAAGGACTTTTATCTTTCAATATTAATAAAATATTCAATAAATTAAGAAAAAAGGAAGGTTTCAATATTTTCTTCTTTTTTTAAAAAAAGAACGAAATGGAAAAAGAGTGTATTTGTTTTCACGTAATACGTATTTAAAGGTGTTTGTTTCCACGTGTATTTAAATATATTTCAGTAAGCCGTGTATAGTAGAACGGAAGGAAGGCTAGAAGAGCTGTCACTGCTGCTTGGCTCTTCGTGGGTCAGCCACGGGCGTCTCTGACAGGGGGGACGAGGGGGACGCGTCCCCCCCAAATACTTTGAAATTCAAAATATTCAATATTTTATTCTAGTTTTATTTATATACTAACGACAAACTACGTTTAATTTATATACTACGAATAACACATAAATAATAGTAATTATATTTATTCGGAATATAATATTCAGGATGTGAAACGATTAGAACAGTTCTCGACATATCTCAGGGGGTCCGTAAAGGAAGCAGAAAGGTAAGAAATGGAAGATAATACACTGATTGGGCTAGCTAATATTTAAATCACTTTCTTTGGTGTCCTCCCCCCAAATTTTACATGCCAGAGACGCCAGTGGGGTCAGCAATTGTAACTTATATTCAAACGGGAAGCTTGAATATGGATAATTATCGAGAGGGTGTCAATAAAGTTAAAGGTAGAATGTCAGATTTACTAACAGAAAAATGCTACTAACTGAGTTTCGTGTTATTCGTTCTTCAAATTATAATGTTTGAAATAGGAACCGATTTACTTCTAAAGTTAACTCGGATAGTGTGACTAAATTGATTGGAGATAGTAAGCTAGGTGTATTGGATTCTGTATATATATATATATATTATCCGCAAAACTGAACAAGAATTCATTTTGGATTTTATAAATTTACATTCCATTTGAGATACTTGAGTCTATTGCAAATTACCAATACATGTAGATTGTGATAGTGGAAGAGAGAAAATGGAGACCACTGATTTGGTCTTGGCAAAGACGGTAAATTAAAAGATCGTGCTGAACGTGCAGAACTTCTTTCTTGTAGCTAAATGTATTACTTGGTTGAGAAATCGTTTCCATATTGACTGGTTTTTCTTCGGAATTTCTTGCCTTTTTCAGTTTTGTTCAGAAAACGAAATTTTACTCAACGTTTCTATTTTACGTTACCACTTATTTGCAAGAAAATAGATTGTTCGTCACGTTGTGGATAATATAAAAAATTATTCGGAAGGAATAACCAAATGCTTAGTATATTTAAAATCGATAACTTTGACGCCAATTAGTTCCAAAAATTTCAAAGTAATTTCTCCTACTGTAGAAAATATATCCTCATTGAAGTACTACTCTCTTATATCATAAGATAATTCTTTCTGTGAAAAGTTTTGCACGTAAAGTGTAACGATCGATTTAAGGCTGACTATAATAAGGTAGTAGTGCGAAATGTTTTTGTAACAAATGTATACGAATTTATAGCAGGTAATAAAACTGTAGTACAGAAGTCGAGGCGGAAAATATTATTAAGATTTTCATATTCAGATGATGTTCGATTATACTATAACTCTTCTGGTCAACATTAGTTTTGTTGTTAAATTTGTTACTTCGAGTTTGCAAAAGGAATTCTTTGGAACATACTGAAGCTGCATAAAAGTGACAAAAAAGAAATGTTTATTATTAATTAGAATTTATCTTGCGTTTGTTAAATAGAGATTTTGTTACCCTCTTTGCATTTTGCATATTAATTATTGTTGATTTTGATTTACTGCTTTCATCTTTTCTTACGAAATAGAAAAATGAAATGAAATATTTGAGTTTTACGTCCCTCGGTTATGCCGGTTAGGCTAAAGGAGACGGTGATAATGAGAGATGAGTGAAATGGTGGAATGAAGAAAGTGGGAGGAAACGGGAGAACCTCGAGAAAACCCACGAGCACGGTGTTTGTTCTTACGAAATAGAGTTGTTTTGTTACCTCTTACGATACATTCAACTTGTGCGTTTTACGTACTGGATTATAGTAGTGTCATTGATGCTGGTTCTAGCGCACCCCCTACCTCCATATTTTTGACTAGAACAGAAGAATAGCACAAAATATTTACATAATTGCAACTCCAAAGTACATTGGGTAGTGTCTCTGCGCATTGGCTTTTATCACATGCAAATCGAATCGTGAAATCTATCTAGTTATAACAAAAAAATGAAATAACTATTTTGGATATTTTATATTTAATAAATAATGAAAAATTGTGTAATTTGTGGAGAATTAAAGCAATACCAAGAATTTGCTCGAGATGGAAATACAAGACATGATGAGTATAAAGCATGTCGGAATAAAATGAGCAAAGAAAATGATGAAACAGAAAAAATGGGTGCGTTTGCTTATAATGTTGTAAATCCTGAACAATTATCTGAAAAAGAATTTATAGACTTACAAAACGAACTGAATTATATCAAACTAATGTTTTTAGAATTTTACATCGACTATAAGGATGGAAAAGTTCAACTTGATGAAAGAGCAAAATATCAGCTTAATAAAATAAATGAGCTGTGGAATAATGCTTTGCCTTACAAGAATTTAGACTACTATTTAAGTTTTAAGAACCATCATATCTTTATCAATCATATTAATAATAACAAGTGGAGTGACTATATAAATGTATTTTTGAAGTGGAGGGTAAGGATGATGTCTTATTCAAATTGGGAGTAAAGATAATTAAAGTACTGTTTTATGACATTGAAAATCATAATACTCTTACATATATTTTAGCTCTTCTATTCGTTCTGTTTCTCTTCCTCGTCTACTCTTAGTACATTGATCATATAACTCTTTTAACTTAGGAATCAAATCTTCTTTCCCTAATTCTATTTTATAATGACCCCAAGCTAGAGTATGTATACCATCATTCAATATATATCTCTTATCGTCATAAGCACTTAAAGCTAACTTGTTTTTCTCTACTGAGTATACATTATGCTTTTTACTACGAATATGACTTTGTATTTTATATATCTCTTTCTTTTCTAAAACACAGTTCTCATAATCCTCAAATGATATATCTTTTATAACTACACTTTTCTTTATACTCTTTGCTTTTCTAATCGGTTCATCCTGATCTACCCCTTTCTTTTTAATAGCAAACATTTTTGATTTTAGACCTACAAACTTCTCTATCACAACACCTTTCAATTCATTTTTAATTTTCCTAATACCTATTTATTAACTAATTTCAATCCATATTCATTGTTTTCTTTATAATCAGAGGTAACTAAATATTCTTACATATCTCTCATATCTTTGTAAAAATATTCTGTTTCTATATGTACTATAACAGAATCAGTATCAGTCATTAACAATTTTACATTGTCTCCAAATCTCTTTTTCAAAACATTGTAGTAAAAATCATACAAACATATTTTAGAAATATCTAGTACTGCCGTTCCTACATAGATAGGCTTGTTAAATATAATTTTAGTTTTATACATATGAATAGCAGTTAAATTCTCAGATAATATCGTTATATCTTTGAAGCTAGGTTTAGCTACTAAATCCTCTAATAAATTTTCATTATGTACTAATCTTACATTTATTCTTTTTCTTATATTTTCCATAGTTTTACCAAAGACACCATTATTAGCCAACTTATAAAAATCCTTCTCAAATTCATTCTTTGCTTGTGATCGTATATTAGTATTTAGTTCTATATATTTCTTTAACCAGGCTGATTGTTTAAATGTTATTATCTTATGTATTTTTTTAAGTTTCATTCCTTGTGACAAATAGAATTTAAGATTTTGATAGTATAGTATATAATGCTCTTTATCATATAGAGTTGTCAATAACTTTGGAAGCTTTTTGCTATTAATATAGTTTTCTGGAGCTAAGGGAAAATCTGAATGTTTAGTATAGAGTTTCTTTGGGTATTCTAAGTCGACTTCTAAAATATAACTATCTTCAGAATCATCTTTTGTTTGTAGTATTGTTTTTGCTAAGTGTTTCTCATTATACTTATTAACATATATCCATTGAAAATCTCCATACGGCATGTGATGATTCATCGCCCAACCATACTCGTTATTTGCATCCATGCAGGTTATATAAGAGCTTATTTTCTTCTTATCAAAGTTATCTAAGTATTTGTTATTAACAGCTGCATATTGGTTTGAACATTGAGAAATTCCACCTCTTACATCTTTCTCTTTGTCATAGTCACTCAATAATTCTAATTTTTGTTTCGTCATCTTTAACATTGCATCCCAGAAAAACCCAGGACCAGTAAGATACCATGCTGGATCTAATTTATGTGTTTTATCTCTGAAATTTTCAATAATATCTGTTAGTTGAAGAACATCTGTCTTATTATAAAAATGAGTATATTCTTTTATTGTTTTTAAATCAAACTCTTCACAAACTCGTACATGATGCTTATGACGCTCAGGACTAATTTTTTCTCCTGTTAATCTGTTTGTAAATTTGTCTGGAGATAATGGAACAGGCTCTTCTAACTTTTCCTTAGAATCAAGAAGGCCAAATGGATAATCACCTATAGTACGAACTAATTCAAGCTGATTCTTATTTGGAAAAAACTTTGATGTTTCTCGAAATTGTTCTAGCTTTAAATTCTTTGTTAAATCTGCTAAATCTTTTAGTAAAAATCTGAATGAATCAATGAATCTTAACTTGATAGACCCATCTTTCCGTTTTGCATCCTTATACCGAATAGTTTTTGAGAATGTAATGTAGTTTTCTTCAGTGTTAGCTATTACATCTATTTTTTCTTTCTCATTTCCACCTCCTAAACTTTTTATAAATAAATGCGCATCATACCTAGAGAGATTGTGGAAATATACAGGAATAAATCTTGGATTTGTATATTGTATATTACAATAAGAATGAGAAGCACTTCTAAATTTACCTGTTAAATGATCATGATCATGCACTTTTGTTTTACATGACTCTCTACTATTTTTAAGCTTTTTATATTATTTCTTACATTCTACTAGGACTTCTTTTATCTCTTTCCTCTGCTCTTTTATTTCTGTTATGCTTTCATCCTCCTCGTCTTCTATTTTGAGATAGTGTATAGCACCTTCTTTTATTTTTCATTTTTAAATACTAAATTTTAATCTTTAAGCTTTCTATTTTCTTCACTAATAAACGTGGTAGAGCTTCAAGACTTCATTCACAAATATTACATATTGTAGCTGATTCATATGTCTCTTTTTCTTCCTCAGATAATAGTCATAGCTGTATAAGTATCATATAGTTTTGCTATTTTGATTGCTTCATCTGTTAACCTTTTTATAAGCTCATCTGCTACATTATCTCCTATGTATTCTACTGATTCACTTTTGTAGGATTCCAAAGTGCTTTTTACATATAATAGTAAGTAAAACTATTAAGTTTATGTAGTTGATAAGCATTTGAGTAGGATCTTTCAGAATCAGGTTGGCATGAACTTATTCTTAGTATTGATTCTAAGTCTGCTATTATTGTGAATGGTATTCTTAAAGAACGCTTATCATTTACAATTCTAATATCTTATTCCATTCTCTAGGTAAACTGATCTTAGCAGCAGAATGTAAACCACAGTATTCTTCATGTTGTTTTAATAATTCTTCTGATTTAAAATGCTTAGCTAAACATCCCTCACATAAAAACCTCTTATGTTCAGTTTTTATTTGACTTCCAACAAGCTTCCACAAATCTTTAATCAAACAGGAATGTGTTTTGTCTCTTTTATTTAAATATAAAAGACGAAAATGATTCTGCTTTCTTTCTTTGGGTATTCTAAGTAGATAGATCTTTTCATTATCATCTATGGTAAAGACACTGATAGATATATTAGCTCTATTTTCAAATTTTGGTATATCAGTAATTTGTACAGGAAAGGGAATATCTTTAAAATATTTATCTAATTCTTGCTCATATTGTCTAGGAACTCTTTGTGGATCTTTATTAACAGGATGTAATGCTCTTAAAACAGACCATAAGAAGCATTTTTGATCTTTGTTTTTAATATTAATGCATGTTTTTCTTCTTTTAATTGTTTCTGGAAGTTCTATATATGATGATCCATTCATTGCTACGTATTTGTTAATTCTTAGCTCGAGATAGTCGACAGAATGCAAAGTCCAACCTGAATCCTTTCCTTGAAACTCTTCCATCTCTGCCCTAATTTTTGTAATTGCATTTTTATAATATTCATTTAGATCGGTGAATTGAAGTGTAATTTCATTTGACGTTTTAAAATTATGTTCTCGAATCTGCTTATCTCTTTTGAAGCTGCATGTGAATGAAACATTTACCTTAAGTGCATTAAAATATTTAAATCCATTTTTTATCATACTTTTAACTGGCTTGCTAATTGAACGTAGGAATTTGGAAGGATCTCTATATCCACCTATGTTTTTTTTTATTTTGAAAGTGTGTAATCTATATTCAAATTAAGTTTCTTTTAGTTCAACATTTAAATTCACTCTTTTAGGCTTCGGTTCTTCAAAAATCTCTTTTTTAAATGGGAATAGTTTTAAAGCTTTCTTCCTACTTAATCTCTTAGGTTTTGGTTTCTCAAAAATATCTTCTTGAAAAGGAAGAGTTAGAGTTTAATCTGTTTGGTGTTTGGTTAAAGTTTAATCTGTTTTGTTCATCTTCATGCTGTTTAATACGGTCTATCAATTCTGCTTTTCTTAATCGGGAATATCCTTTTATCTCCTTCTCCTTACATAAGTTTTTTAATTCAATTACAGTATGTTTAATTAAATTACTCATAATTACTTTATTGTTTTTGATTCTATAAAAACTAATTTTAATCATTTTCGTTATCTAAAACAACAGCTAATATTCATGTGACCTAGGTTATCTCGATGTTTATTAGCAGATTGTATTAGAACATGGCTTTCATGGTAACAACCCATCAAGCTATTATTGAGCTAATGAAAACTAATTCATTTTCGGTTTAATAATATAAATTTATTGGTATTTCTACATTTGTGTATACTTCCCAATAAGCTTTGTTTTTAAATTTTTTCATGAATTATTCAGATAGTTTATTAGTTCTACGATTACAATATTCTGCTATTATCCCCAGTCTATCTTGTCAGCATATTCCCTCATAATAGCCTCTGATAACTCTTGATGATATGATAAAGCATAAAAGTCAAATCTATCATCAAATCTCTTATAATATCATCTGAAAGGTATTGATACTCTGATATTAGATCAAAGTCAAATCTATCATCATAATCTCTTATAAAATCATCTAAAAGACATTGATGCTCTGCTATTAGATCAAAGTTAATTTTATCAGCGTATCTTTTCATCCAATCTTCAGACAAATAACCTGTACAAATTGTATTCCACTGTTCTTCAGTTAGCGTTTCTAGTATATTAGAAGGAAGATCCATAGCATTAGATTTTAATATAAAACGCTCTAGTTCTTTATTGTTTTCTGTTGTTGATTTTTTAAATAAATGATCTAGCATGTCAAATGATTCACTAAAATTAATTTTGTCTTTGATATTTAAATAATTGCACACATTGTCAAATATAGGCTTAGCAGCAAGTATCGAAGTCATCCCCTTGTATTATAGAAAATAGAAAAAAAATTAATTATTTTCATTATCTAATACAACAGCTAATACTGAAAATTATGATGTTTATTAGCATATTCTATTAAGACAGGACTTTAATGGAAATACCCCCATTAAAGCTACTAATTCATTTTCACAAGTTACATGGTTTTTATATAAATAATTCATAAAGGGGACCGCGCCAAGGTTGGAGGACGACAAGGTTGGACGACGACAAGCCTGGACACTTTTTGTGTCCAGACTTGTCGTTGTCCAACCTTGTCGCCAGAGACCCAAAATGAGATATGTCAAAGCATCTCGGGATCGATCCCGACAAGCCTGGACACCTTCAGGAATATGTCCAGGCTTGTCGTCGTCCAACTTTGTCGTCAGCGACCCAAAATGAGATGTGTCCAGGCTTGTCGGGATCGACCACGACAAACCTGGACACCCCAGGAATGTGTCCAGGCTTGTCGTCAACGACTCAATTTGAAATGTCTGTTCCAACAAACTCTACCAGTTAAGACGTTTCCAGTTCATACATACATGTCCTTCAATATAGAGTTGCATAGCTCCAATCTATATCGCTATTGGCTGATTCTCGCCAGTCAGCTACTGCCCTCTACTAGAGGATTTTCGAATTATTTTAAATTTATTTATCTTTTATTAAAAGTGATTATTATTATTTACAAAATTTTCGTTTTACTTAAATAATTATTAAGTGGGATGTGTGCCCCTGTACATAAAATTTTCGCCGAACTGAGCTGGCGCCGATACGGTGTCGTCGAAACGTAGCGGCCCCAAAGCCTGATGGCTTAAATAGGTTTGAACCCTCATATCTGTGGTACTTCTTACGATTTTTATGAATATCACGGTGGTATAAAAATAACACTGCAGTATAATCAGAGAGAACAATTGCCCTTGTACAGTGAAAACACTAACTGCCCTTGTACACTCGTATAAGTGAATAAACAGATGTATTTGTCAGATCTACGTGCTTTGAATGCACCAAATCGGGCGGTTGGAGTGTGTCCAGGCTTGTCGTTGGCCAACCTTGTCGTCAGGGATCCAAATCGATCCCGACAAGCCTGGACACCTCAGGAATGTGTACAGGCTTGTCGTTGGCCAACCTTGTCGTGAGCGACCCAAAATTAGATGTGTCCAGGTTTGTCGGGATCGACCACGACATGCTTGGACACCTCAGGAATTCGTTCGAGTCTGGCGCAAGAGGATAAATTGAGAAGTGTCCAAGCTTGTCGTCGTCCAACCTTGTCGTTGTCCAACCTTGTCGGGAGCGACCAAAATTAAGTGTCCAGGCTTGTCGTCGTCCAACCTTGTCTGCGTCCCACCGCTGCGACTTAAGAAGAATCTACTTCATCATAACCTTCGTAACCATCATTATCATTTTCACTTTCACTACCCCAATTTGATTTTTGTGAGTGTTCTGCGTTCTCTTTTTCTTTTAATATCATCTCCTTTTCTTTTAATAATATTTGTTTTTCTAATAGTGTTGCCAAGAGTTTAAGATCTTCGTGAATTACTTTAAGTCTATCATGTAATAAATCAAAATGTTTCTCCATTTTTATTATATAGAAAATATTTCATCACTACGAATTAAGTTTCTACATAGGATTAGATATTAACCGATCATATAAACCATCTATTTCTTTAACCAAATCTTCTTCTGATAGGGATGTCGAAACTTCATTACCCTTACCTTTACGAATATCTAGTTCTTGTTGTACTAGGTTGAATAACTTAATACTGTTAGGATCGTAACAGTATATTATCTTAATAACTTTTCGTATATTATCTCATGATTCGGATATTTTTCTTCTGCTTCATTAAGAAGCTTATATAGGCTTCTCTTTAGGCATCTGATTGTGTAATAAGGGAAAGGATCATTAGGTTTGTTCTTCTTATATATGATTAGGCAATTATCTTTTGAATTATCGTCTGTATATGGTGCTGCAATTTCTTTTAAGCCCTCGTTTTGAATTTTCAATTTCTCCATTGTTCTATTCTTTCTACTCTCGTTTGCAACTCTTCTTGATTTCCTTGAATCTGTTTAAAGCTAGAAAAGAGATAGCCTTCGATAATATCATAGCATTTGTCATAGAAGTCTTGTGATATACATAAAGCAATAGCAAGAAATATTTTTCTATACACATATGTTTCTGAGATAATTGATGTTGTTTCATTGTCTTCTCCTTTTATTAGATATGTGGAGCAACAGCCGGAATTCCGGTGGTTTGTTTTCGATTTATAATACCTTATTAGTTCTTTTGATTGTTTATTTTCTAACCAATGTTTAAATTGTTTACCACCATCATTACATAGTTTTGTAGCATTAAAGTATCCTGTACTCTTATCTATAATCAATTTGAAATCACCAAAAATACCATACCAATAATTGTCTTTAATCTGTTCGTAGCAAATATCGTTTAACCTAAGAGAACTATCCATAGTACCCATATTTATTGTTTAGAAAATAATTTTTAACATATTTTCTTCGCTATCTGCAAGTTTTATTTCGTAAGTTGCTTTAATAAAGTTCCTAGAATTAGAAGGATAAAGTTTTTCGTTACTGCGCGAGATGAGTTTTCAAAGTAGTCCGAATTCGGTCCACTTCTTTTGTTATTATAATATACTAGACTTTTATGGAATAATAACCATAAAAGATAACATTTATATTTACACTACAACATTACTTTTATCTATCCAGCTATTATGTGAATCATCAAATCCTAGGAATTTAACGTATACTTTGTCACCTTTCTTTTTCATCACCTTCTCCACCAAGTATTCATCTTTGTGTTTCGCCTTTAATAGTTCTGGTTCGTAAAATCTGCCTGGTACATCCTCTTCTTCTAAATCTTTAATTCTATACGTAGGTGGATTAGATGGAATAACTTTGCTAATAACAAATACTTCTGTTGTCCAATTAGGTGTATATACTTTCTCAAATAATCCTTTCGATTTACTTATAAGAACATGATCGCCTAATTTGTATTTGGGTTTAACATGCTTATATTCTTTCTTATACACTTTCTCCAATATTGTTTGCTCATTCTTCTCGCTAATTTCTATAGGCTTTAAACCAATTGTTCTATGCACACGATTATTATACTCACTAACCAATGTTGGTAATATCTCTATCCATTTATAATTCCCTTGTGTTGTGAATCTTTTCCACATGTTTTGTTTGAGTGTTCTATTGAATCTCTCAACAACAGAAGCTTTCCTATCACTATAAGTTGAGTAATGATTAATCTTATTTTCCTCCATCAACTTCTGAAATTCTTTATTGTAAAACTCTTTGCCTTGATCAGTTTGTAAGTTACTAGGTTTTCTCATTCTTAATATGGATTCAAATGCTTCTGTAACATTCTTACCGCTCTTTAACAGGAACAGCAAACACATATTTCAAAAGCACATCTATAATCGTTAGCAGATACTTATAGCCTTTGTTAATTTTGGAGACACCTTTTAATACTCCGCTATCCATTTCTACAAGATCTGCTTGCCATAAATCATCTATACCTTTAACAATAACACTTAACCTAGGATAATTCTTTCTGGAAAGTTTGTGAATTTCTTCTATAATGTCTTCTCTAATACCTTTACCTTCTTCTAGTCAATCTTTCTTTTTAACGAATTGAGATTTAGTAACACCACATACAGAACAAATACCTTTCTTAATATATCTTCCATTCTTTGTTTGTTCTATTTTAATGGTATTTTTTCTCTGTATCTGTTGATTTCTTGCACTTAACACAATACATCTTGTTTATTATATAGAAAATCATTTAAGTTCTCTTTCTACGTACATAATAACAGATAGTAATTGTCCTTCTTCGAAAGCTGAATTTTTATCTGCTTGAAACGTAATTACATCACAATTTTTAACGTCTAAAGAAAAATCTTCAACTAAAGTATCGTTCAAAAATATATGTAGATAGTATTTATCCAAACTTAATTCCATATGCATTATTTTCCAATTATAGAGAAATTTATAACCATTCGATAGATTAAATATTCTAAAGATTAGGTCTTTAACATTCTTAGTTCTCAATCGACACAATAGATTTATTGTTTCCTTCTTCACAATGAACATATTTGCTTCTTTGTTTGATCTTTGGAAATCTTCTTTTGTAACAAATTTATCTAAATCATTCTTTCTAACAACATTCTCTAACTGCAATGACATTTCTGCTTTATATTTATTGAATTCTGATATAGGAAACTTTTCACTAAACAAAAGAACTACATTATTATTAGTCTTTTGGATTTCTTCCATATATTCTTTCCTCAAGGCATTAACATCATCTATCTTTATGTATGTGTTTTGTAATGATTTTAATACATCCTCAAATTTGTTTCTCTCACTTTCTAATTGGCTATTTATTGATTCAAGCTGATGAAAAGTTACTACATCTTGTTGATCAATAGCATCAGCTACGTTAACAAGTCTTTTGTTTTTAAAATCAACCCATGTTGTATTATTTGTTGTGAAAACTTTACCTAGATCACTAAGGATTTTGAGCTCTTTACTAATGATAGGATTACCGAAGATATCCATATTAATTATATACAAAATTTATATCTATTTAACAGCGAGAAGAACAGTTATACGAGCTCCACCAAAATCAATTAAATCACCATTCTCATCTCCAATTGAAACTTTAATATTATTAAATTTGATGTGATGTATTGGAAAAAATATTTTTTCTTTGGGCTCATAAATAATTGGTTCTCTAAATTCTGCATTTGTTCTAAACGTTGCTATTAAATCTGTTTCGTTGTGTATTGTATCTTTATCTTTTATAATCTTACCTTCTGCCAAATCACAGTGAATATTTATAGTATCAAATGGGTGGAACCTAGGCGGCTTATCTTCAACATGTTTTGAGTTTCTAACTAACTTCTTCTCACTAAAACCTAATACAGTATTAATGATATCTAAGGTTATATCACATTGCCTGCTAAATATTTTAACTCTATTTGTTCTCTGTTTTCAGTAAATTTAATAGTTTTAAAAGTATCGACGGTGTATGGAAGATTTGATTTAATATATTCTTCAAATTCTTTTAAATTATATTGACCAGGTTGAACTATGAGTTGTTTTGTAAGAATAGGATAGTTAGGTTCGTTACTACAAAATGTTAGTTTATTATTTCTTTCTGTAATGTTTGGAGTTAAGTATGTTGTATAAAATCCTGCAAGAGCTACTTCTAAGTTGTTTTCAAATGGATAATTCAAAGACATGTTTAATACAGATGAATAACCATTTAAATTAAATACTTTCATTTATTATATAATAAAAGTTGAAATGAATAAATGGGATATCCGAGTAAGGTTATCAGACCAAACTGTAAAACAGAAGAAGAATGGTATATTGTTACCTGATGATATAAGATGTCTAATAGTTGGGCCTAGTGGTTGTGGTAAAACAACATTAATGATTGATAATTTTTTGTTAGCACCTGAATGGTTAAAATATGCAAATGTTTATATCTATTCTAAAAGCCTACATCACCCTAAATACCAACAGCTAATACAACTTTTTCCAGATATAGAATGTAATATTAATAACACAATTGCAATAGTAAAAGGAAACAAAGAAGAGATTATTCCGTTAGATGACTGTGAGAACAATTCTGTGGTAGTGTTTGATGATTTCATTTTAGAAAAGCAAAACCACGTTAGAGAATATTTTACTCGAGTTCGTTATAAAGGTTTGAACAGTTTCTATCTGGGACAAACATATTCTAAAGTACCAAAACAGCTAATAAGAGACAACTTAAATTTTCTTTGCACCTTTAGACAGGATAAAACAAATTTAAAACACATATATGATGAATTCGTTGGATCAGATATGTCCTTTGAAAAATTACAATCTTTATGCAATAAGTGTTGGGAAAAAAGCATGGTTTCATAACAATAGATATGACTAGGAAAATGAAAAATGGCAAATACAGAAATAAAATTAAAGACTTTTTAAAAGTATAGACTGGAGCGAAACGTGATTGAACGTGTATGTTGTATTACGTTAGATTACGTTTTTATTTTTTCTTTATATAATAAATGAGTCAGTTAGATGCTGCTGAAGCTAAGAAATATATAAAGTTAAAAGAAGAACTTGTTGAAAGATTTAAGGAAATTAAACAAGCTAATCGAAGTAAATATGAAAAATATAAAGAGCAAGATCAACCTGTGATAGATGCAATTGAAGGTTTAGGACAAAATATTTCAAAAGTTGCAAAAGAAAATAAAAATTTAATTCAAGAGTTAGTTCCAGTTGTAAATAAAAGCGCGAAAGTAGATTCAAGCTTATTAGTAACTCCTCCTATGTATGGGAGTTCAATAAGTGAAAGAGATACGCCTTTAACAGAAGAAATCAAACATATGAAAAAGCAAATTAAGTATAAAATAGAAGGAATAGAGTCTTTACCAGCTACACATTTTGGTAAGATTGCTTCGAGATATTATGCAACTAGAGATGATAAAAGCTTTGGAATTCAACCATATGATGAAGATGGAAAAATCGTACATATGATTGGGGATACGGAAGTTAAAATTCATGATGATGATTTAGTTATTAATAACCGACATTACACAGGAACAGAAGGTTTATGGGAATTATTAACAAAAGATAATCCAAAAAACTATAATGAAGACGATCTATAAAAATATACACAAATAGTCATTGATTCTAATGTAGTATTTCATAACAATGACCCAAATACAAGAAAACAACGATCTAGTAGAAGTGAAAAACACAAAGAATTTATCAAACCTATTTGGGATGAATATATAAAACCAACACTAAAACCAAACCACCAAGAAAGAAAACACTTCAGTCTGGAGAAGGAACAAAAATATACAACAAATTACCTAAAGAATATATATGGGTGGATGATTTGAGAAAGTTAATAGATAGGTTAATAGTTATAGATGGAGAAGAAAAAGCTGGAAATGATAACTTTTATAATGAGAAAGTAGGTATAATGGATATGATTAATTCTAAACTCTCACAATTTATTCGTAATGATCTAAAGGGTACGGGTTATTTGATAAAGATATTGAATACGTTACCACCAAAATTTTGGAATAGTGAGAAGTATGAAAAAGGACTACTAAATGATTTGATTAATAAAGTTCCATTCGAGATGCATATTCCTGGATTTTCTTACTGTGGTCCGGGAACTAAGCTACAAGAAAGGTAGAGAAAGAGGTGATAAAAGTAGTAACCCACTAGACAAAGCTTATAGAGAAGATGATGCTTACTACAGAGTTAATAAAGATACTGCTTCCAGACATATTGTAGACAAAGAATTAGAAAATAAAGTATGGGAAAGAGCTTTTGCTAAAGATGCGAACTTTTTAACAGAACGGTTACCAGCTTTGGGAACTGCTTTGGCTATGAATACAAAAGTAAGATTTGGTTTAAGTTTATAAGTATTTGTGTTAATTTTTTATAGATTTTCCATAAAAGTTTTATAATAAATATATAAGTATGAAGTTAAGTAGTTTTATGTTTACAATTCCTAACGAGGAACTTAAACAATTAAATATTGATCACATTTTAACTAAAAACAGATAAACGATAAAGCTAAAAAGATGAAAGAAGTACAAAAATGCATTTAACTTTTTCTATACCTCAAGAAAATAAACAAAGAAATAAAGGCGAATGATAATAAAGTTCACTATGGAGGTTTTATATTTACTATTCGAACCATCCTAGCTTTAATAGGTGCTCTTGGTTCTGCTACTGCTGGAGTTGCTACTGTATCAAAACGGTAGAAAATGTGAAAAAGAATAAAGCAGAATTAGAAGAACAAAAGAGACATAACTTAGCAATGGAAGAGAAACAAGGTGGTAAGCTTACAAAAAACGAAAAGCCCAAAAAACTAAAGAAAAAGAAGAAATTAAACCTTCAGGTAACTTGGATTTAATACATCTTGTAAACAGCTTAATATAAGAAAATTTAGAAGTGTATTTATGAGTGATGAATTACCTAAACAAGCAAAGAAGAATGAGTGTGGTATTGTTAACTTTGATACGTCTAAAAATATAGGAACTCATTGGATTTGTTATTGGAAAGAAGGAAATAGAAAGTATGTGTTTGATTCATTCGGGGGTAATCCAGCAAAAACACTTGTAAAATATCTTGGTTACAATGTAGAGTACAGTAGCAATCGTATACAACATTTTAACGAGGAAATCTGTGGGCATTTATGTATTGTAGTATTAAAATGTTTACAGATGGATAGTTTTTCAGAAATCATTAGTCAGGTGAATAGAAATAAGGATATCTGGAGAATTTATATTTAAGTTTTTTTTATGGGTTGAATTCAAAAAACGATAAAAATATTTTTTTCTTTATAATAAATATGAATAAAATAGAGTCATATGAATTACAATCTTTTAAACTTAATAAAAAACAATCGAAAATTTAAATAAACCAAACAGATCTATTGAGTTTGATATAGATGTTGGGGAAGAGTTCGTTCATCCTTATTATGCTGATATTTATGTAACTTTTGAAATTAGAGGTAGAGATGCTAATGGAGAATATACTGCTGGTCAAAATATTAGACCTGTTAATGACTTCTTCCCACATCTGTTTTCTCAAATACAAGTTAGTAAACATGGACAAATATTGGATATTATAGATTATCCTGGTTTAACTTCGACAGCTGTAAACACATGTACAATTTCAAAACCAGAAGCAAATCATTATGATGAATGTGGATGGGAAGGAATTACATGGCGAAGAACAGATGGAGAATTAGTATTTTTAGTAAGACTTATACGGATTTTGTTCTGATTATAAAGATATGTGGAAAGGAGGACTGAAATATACATTTAAAAGAAGTGGTTCTGATAATGCATTTCCTATTTGGAAAACTAAAAAGCAGGATGGAACGTATGAGAATGATCAACCACATCCAGGTAAAGTTGAGATTACAAATATGGAGTTGAGAATGCCTATTGTTAATTATGAACCTAACTATGCTATCTTGCTAAGAACTAATATGTTAAAAGAGGGTAAGATTCCTATTTCCTTCAACACATATCAATGTTTACAAAAATCAGTTACAGGTAAATATTTGGAATTTGATCTAACCACACAATTTAACTCAAGTGAATTTGATATGCCTAATTTTGTCATTGCATTTTTCCAAACTGATACTAATGATAATCAACAAAGAGATTCAAGTTATTTTGATCATTGGTGAATTCCGCGGTAAGTGACTCTACGAAGGAAAAAGTTGAAGTATCACCTTGGGCTACATAAGTATTAAAATTCATTTTTAAGAATGCTGAATTTTTCATACATGAACAAGATGATAAAAACGTTGATTTGTAGATGGTTCTGCAGGAGGTAAAATATGGCCACTTTCATGTCGCAGAATATCGTACCTACATTTGGATTTTAACACAAAGTTTTTACCTGCTATTTCCTGTAGGTAAGTGAAGATCGCGTATGGTATTTATTAAGATAATGTTTGTGTGTACATCAGTGACTTTGTAATACACATAATTTAATAATAGCAAGAAAATTATAATTATTTATTTATTCAAGTAGGCTGTCGTGTAAGTCACAAGAAAACATAAATAAGTTAGTAAATAACATAAATAAAAAAGCTGTTATTCTAAATTTTCTTCATTTGGACAGACAGTAATCAAAGGCCGTGCAGAATGTCCCGAAATAATACGTACAACTCTTTTAAATACAAAATATAATACGTCGTGTAAGTCACATTTCTTTGCCTGTCGTGTAAGTCACATTTTGTTGCAATGTTACTACATTGCCAATAGTAGCTAACTGCAGTAAAATGTATAAATAGTGAATTGATAACCCAATTAATGTATTAAGTGCCATGTTTAGTGTAAGAGAATGAAAGATAACGAGGATAAAAGCGATATTATGAAGTATGGGTGTAAAATGTACTTGACTGGACTATAAATGTAACAAATGAATGAAAAGTTAAACAATATGAATCAATGTGATCTAGAAAGAAGCTTTAAAAAACGTGACAGGAAGTATCTACTGTCTCTGGAACAATGTCGGCATATGTGGTTCCGAAGTTTCTAGCTTCAGCTACTTTTAATACTATTATTGGTTTTCTCGTACTCTTTCGTTGTTTTGAAAACATGCTTGTAAATTGGCATTTATTGCCTTTATGCATCTAAAGCTCAGGACGGAGGTGGGCATGTGGGAAAGGATTCGTTCAGATCTATTGAAAGGATATCATCTCGGCATTTCCTGGTGTGAATGAGAAACACCTCAGTCAGGATTGCCAGCTATATGTTTTAAACCCGCAACCTACCGAGCCAAATCTAACACGCTACTACTCTGTCACGCTTCCTTGGTAGAAAACATACTAATTCAAACGAAAATTTGTAAGTCACAACAAATTTTTCTTTAAGATTATGAAATTAGGACATGTCAGATGTGTGACACTTGTCTTTTCTATTGCATTTTCAGATATGCCTAGTTCAGAAGCTGAATGGAAGTGGAAATAGATAGACAAGTTGAAAAGAATGATATTACATCAAATGCATTTTTAGTGGAAATTACTGTTTTATGTACCAAGAAAAGATACAAACCGGTCACTGGATATCACACAGTTGTACTATGTAAGCTGCAATAATATATTTTCCACAAGAAAAGGATATCACAGAACATGATTCGTGCGTAATTATATCTGATTGTATGCATCAAGATGTGTTTTCATTTGCTTGTTTTAAGTCTATACTTATGGAAAATTTTGAAGGGTGTCATCCGGGTTTTCCGATCAACAATGTGAATTATCAGTCGGATGATGGTGCACAACATTACTCGCTTTGTACAATAACATTGCAGAAAGTTGAAATATCTTGGCATTTTTCGGTTACGAACTATGGAAAAGGCTCTCAAAGACAAATTGATTCTCAATCTGCTTTATAATTTATTGAGAGAGCACGCAAGTTATGTCCGAACATTAATGTAATATACTGTAGTAAAGAGTATTACTTCAAAAATTTGAGTTGATGCGCCAATGGAAACATCATAAGAAAGAAATATGTAATATTCCAAAAACACGAAAGTAGCACTACTTTCATTGTATTTTAGCGTATACTATTGAATGTTGTCTCATCTAAGATATTTCTTCACCACGGAGGAAGTTCGATTTCATTCCAGAACTGTTCATTGGCGCATGTGAAAGGAATAAACGCAGCGAAGAAATGATGGAAATACTCTACTGGAGACAGGGTATTATTACCCTTCGCCGAAAAAAGAACTATTAAATATTTGTCAGATAAATTTCGTAGTAAACTTATTTTCTCGAAAGTTTTACACATACATATTCTATGTGTGTGGAGAAAAGAATCAGAACAACTGTATGTAACATTTCTTCGCAATTACCATCAAAATAAAGAATTTTATTGACCGGAACAGAAAGATTAGGCCTATGTTACATTTAACAGACGTCGATCATAGACATAAATTAGAATTTGACAAATTTTGCTTCAATAAAAGAACTGTTAACTTCTTGTTTTGTTTGTTAACTTCCTCTTTTCTCTCTAAATTATTAGTGCCATTCTATCCGCCAATAGATTTTGAAAGTGTAATTAAACGAAGACATGATGTTAGACTTGTCGTGTAAGTCACAAATTTATGTCATGTACGTCACGCTATATTTGTGGCATATATTTTAAAATAAATGCAGAAAATATAATAATTTTCTTTTGGTCTTGTAGCTTAGTATGTACTTAATATATGTAAAAAGTTTTAGTTCTCTTGCAGCAATAGAAGAACATAATTTTCATGTAGTTAACCGTTATTCAAAACACCATGTCTCCTACTGTCGTGTAAGTCACGTATATATTTAGAGATTTGTTTCAGCCATTTTGTTTACATATTTAAATGCTGCAAATAAAAATGAATGAAGGACTTATTGACCCTTATTTATAACCTAAAACTTGCCCATGAAAATATCTTATAATTTTTGTAATACATAATATTTACTGCAATCTGACGTCTATTGTCGTGTAAGTCACAAATGGAATTAGCCCATTGTAAAGTACAGAATATCCATTTTCGTAATTCTAGAAATGAGTCTTTTCTTTTAGAATCTTTGAACTTAGATTTTGAAAAGCATAAATATCTCAAAGCTTACGAAATGTATACGATATACAAGAGAGTTACAATTGGAAACACTGACAGGTTTTATTATCATAAAGAGTTTTTAGAAAATAGACCCATGTTCGTAATTAACACAAGCAAGCACAAATGAGTAACTGTAAATGATAGAACTAATTTGAAATTAACTGTTAATTTTGAAAGCGATGTACCAGATAAAACGATTTGTTATGTTGTAATGATTGGCAAGAAAAACCTTGAATATGATGTTCAAAAAGAAAAAATAATCGAGAAAATTTAAACTCGATTAGATGTTTTTTAGTTTGTAAAGTGTTTTTATGGTAATTATCATAAAAACTTACATATAGACCTAGAAGATAAACAAATTGTGATCCAAACCGTACAAAACGGAGCGAATTGTTTCACTTGCGTTTAAGCTAAGATGACTGATGAATTGTGTTTAATAGGAATGAAAAGTTCCAATTGTGTTTAAGCTAAGATGAATTGTTTTTAATAGGAGCGAAACGTTCCACTTGTGTTTAAGCTAAGATGAATTGTGTTTAATAGGAATGAAAAGTTCCACTCGTGTTTAAGCTAAGATGAATTGTGCTTAATAGGAATGAAAAGTTCCATTTCGTTTATTTAATGAAACCGATAATTTAAAAAATGACCATAAAAACTTATTTAATAAAATGAATATTCCAGATAACATTCCACGAGAGAATCTAATTGCATTAATTGAGGATACAATATTAACACTCCAAAACTTACTAGCAAAAAATAAGAGGAAATTTAAGAGGTTAAAATGTATTTATGTTATTCTTATTGCATTTTTGATACTACTTTCTGCTTCAACGGGGTTATCAATATATTTATTCCTGTTACAGTCTATTCAATTATTACAACAGCATTTGCATCTGCTTCTGCCGTTATCACTGGTTTATCAACACGATTTAATATAGCTTCGAAGAAAGAGTATTATAAAAATATGGTTACTCAAACTGCTATGTTTAAGGATGAGCTTAATGTTATTAAAGTAATGAATGGAGAATTAACGGACGAACATATAAAAGACATTGTTGATAGAATTAACTATATATACAACAAGATAAGATCACTACAAAAATAACCAAATTTTTAAAAGTTTTATACAATAAATGAGAAATGGCCTCACAATTGAACAAGAAAAACAATATTAACATTTTAAAGCTTGTTAAATTACAAGATCTGGAAGAAGGAAAATCATACGAAATAACCTCATGGAAATTGATACAAACAGAATACACTGGGGAAAGGGTATTAGTACATCTAAATAAGAAATACAAAACCTTACTACCACAGAGATATAATGAAGATGCTGATCAAGTTTTAAAAGAGATGAAAACTAAGAAATTGTTTATGAGATATGATGGAATGAAGGATCTTTCTAATGGTTACAAAATACATCAACTTTTCTTTAAAAATGATTCTAAGAAATAACAAAAATGATTAAAAAAATTTTCTAAAGTAAAAAATTGAGTGGTTAGTATGAATCCCAGAAAGAAGTTTATACTTACTAATAATTTCAATGTAATTGTGAAAAATGTGCGAACCGAAACGGAAGTAGTTTTTGATATCAACGGTTGTCTATTCAGCTTGAATTATGATCAGTGTACAGAGTTTAAGAAACCATTGTTTCCGATAGGAAACGAGGTTAACAGAAGATTCCATTATCAGTATCCAAACTTGTAATTTTAAATATGTTCTAAGTGTATAAGTGTTTTTATGGTTTCAAGACTATAAAAACTGAGATCTTTAGACATACACAACGCTATGTTATTTGATTTTTAAAGATCCATATATAAATAAGAGATTTATTTTAATTTTTGTAATAATATCCTTAGAGTTATGCAACCTGCAATACATTCGAAATATAGCAAATTTATTTCTCTATTGATTGTCGTTTTAATTTTGAAAATCGGTTAATTAATAACGGATATATAGCGGTTTCGAAATACTATCCTTAAAGGTAGGCAACCACTTGGACACTCAAAAAATTGTAAATTTATTTCTCTATCGAATGTCGTTTAAATGTTGAAAATCGGTTAATAAGCAACGAAGATATAAGAATTTTAAAAATAAGTACCCTCCAATACGCCACTGATGACAGGGTTGGTTATCGTGTTCAAAAAATTATCATGTTTACCTTATTTGGTGGTAATTCATTGGTAATTGTTTCAAAGCTTAATTCGTAATTTTAACTATTCTGGAAAAACATGTTAAAAAGAATTAGTTTCCAATCCTGTTTTTAGAATTTTGTCTCACAACTTAGGATTTAATTCTAATATTCTGGTATCACTGAGTGCTGATGAGAAGGAAAGAGAGAGAGACACTAACGCATGTATGTGGCACGTTTTGGAACTAGATGCTAACTCCGCTTATGAAAGTTATAACGGCGAACATGTATTCGCTTGAAAGCTGAACGTTACGAGAGGAAAGTTGAGCGATGAATATATCGCGCGAGCTCTGCTTAGCTGTTAAATCCAATGTTATGTATATGGGAGGCGAAGAATATTTCGCCGTTATCATTCTCTCTCTGTTTCTATTGCACAAACCTCTCTGTGGTTCAGAGCTGAGAAGGAAAGAGGGAAAATATGTTGATGTGAGGAAAAGAGAATCGGATTGCAAGTCACGTTCTAAGAAAGAAAAAAGAAAGAGACTATAAATCTCATGTACATGTATGCTATTGCTTTTCTCTCCACTGAAACTGGCTTGTAAACTTGAATGCATGTGTGTGCGTGTGTGCAATGAGAGCTAGAGTGTATATACATATATACGTGTAACAGCTGTATGCAATATACTAAATTTTAAGCTTTTATAATTCAGTTATTTCTGAAGCGATTTGCACCAAACAAAGACTATTTTTTCAATCAAAGACAGCACTATAAGTTATAAGTTTTAGATGTAAGTTTTATGATTCTAAATGTGATAAAAGCCAATGCGCAGAGACACTACCCAATCTACTTTGGAGTTGCAATTATGTAATCCTATTCTGCCATTCTGCTATTCTTCTGTTCCTGCTATTCTTCTGTTCTAGTCAAAAATATGGAGGTAGAGGGTGCACTAGAACCGGCATCAATGACACTACTGATTATTATTATTATATTCTTAAGTTGATTTGATTGTTTTTGGAATTATTATATTAGTACTGCTATTTCCTGCACTCCTTTCTTTGTTTCGGTGAATTAATGTAAACATTGAAAGATAAGTTGACATTATAATCTGAGGCTAATTAATGAAGAAAATTATCGAGTTTGTAGTGATTTTATGAATTGTGTTTAGTTCCCCTTGCAAGCCACCCACTATATTTTCTTTACGATTCTTCGCAGCCTTCATTACAATTGTAAATCCGTGTACTTTGACAATGGCGGGATTTAATCCTTTATTTACTAAATGAGATGTCATTTGCGTCGCGCTTTTAATATTGGATACCATTCTATTAGTTTATATCGTTCTCATCCACCATTAAGATAGAGTTATTATTTTCACCCACAGAACAACAGTTATATTCTGCCATCAGCCTCTTTCTTAACTAGCCGTACACTAATTTATCGAGGAAGTTGGAAGAGGTCTACTAGTCTCAGCAGTCCTTACACAGTGATGACGTCCCGAAGAGCAATCCCAAGAAAATAATGTGAGAATACGGTACTTAATAAACGACACATGGTCTAGTGGCTAGTTAGACAAGAATAGGCAAAATAATTGCTCATTCTTACACTCAGTGGTGTTTGTCTAATTTCTTAACAACCGGTTATATATTTATATTATAAAATCTATAAAGTCTGACCCGGGTTATTTGTTCAGAAACGGATCCGTAGATGAAAAAAAAAACAGCGAACACGTATCCCATTGTTTTTAGAAGTACACGATTTGAGTGAAAAAGTGTTGCTACAGAGTCCCACATGGGGTCCAACTCAAAAATTTTAAATTCCAAGAATGTCATACACTATATCATTGGAAAGGTATTGTTTAAAAAAATGGTACCAGTCCCGAATCCTTATATGACCCCTGTGCAAAATGGCTATCGGTAAAAATGTCAGCACTGAGCGTGGCAGATTCTGTGGTCACCCCTAGCAATATGAAACAGTGAATCAGATGTTAAAGGCAAACACGTGTGGCATTATTTCAAAAGTACAACATATCGAAGTAAATAGTTTTGCTTCAGGGTCCCCTGGGAGGTCCTGGATGGGGTTCAACTCTCAATTTTTAAACAGCAAGATGGTCAAGTAATATATCGTTGGAAAGATAGTGTTAAAAGAAAGAAGATGGTACCAGTCCCTAGTCCCTACACGAACCCTGTGCAAAATGGCCGTCGTTCAAAATGTCGACACAGTTTCCATTGAAATATCTGTTGCCATCCATAGAAATCTGCAACGAAAAATCAGATTTGAAGCGAGACAAATACATTTCTTATCGTTTCAGAAGTACAATATCTGTCGTGGTAACAAAATAACTCTCCAGGGCGTGCCTTAGACCCAAGTGGTGTTCAACTCTATTTATTCTTAAATAGAAAGGTAATTGAAGTGGTGTGCCGTTCGAAATGTCTGAATCAGGTACGAAAATCCTCGTCTGTGTTTGTGTTATTTGAGCATGTGTAAATGCAGACGTCATTCTACACTTTGAGCATGTGTAAATGCAGAGGTCATTCTACACCTCTCCCTAGCCCTACTATGATCAAATTCCGAGTAAAATTACATGGTGTAATACTGGATTGAACTTTAGCTTAATAGATGCTGAAATTAAATACCATTTATCTCTTGACAATAATATAAACGATCTTCAAATTCCTGACGTGCGTGTAGAAAAGTAATTGGTGGCATCTCCCGACAAGCAATACTAATTCCGGTCCTTAATTCCAGTTATCAAGTTGATTGCGCTCTGTAGTCTACAGTTTCCACGTGTCTCCATAAGAAAAAAGTCATTTACAGACATGTGGGGATCGAGCCGGCCAATCAATTGCTCCTCGCCTATCAATCCATCTGTTTGGAAATCTAAGATCAAGATACTGACGCAGAGTGCGATCATGATGTGCAGGACAACCATCCTGTTGAAATATTTTTTCTGCATCAAATTCTGGCTCGCCTTTTCTGTCGTAGTAGTTTTAATAACCATTGTAATCAGAGAATATACTAGATTTGCAAGTAGATCTAAATCTTTCTCTGGTTATGGTGCCCTCAATGAACAGAGACCCTATGGTATGGTTTCCTAAAATCCAAGCCTAAACACTAACATTTTGTGGTTGTTAAGTATGTCCTCTGAAAATATGGAGATTTGCATAGCTCCTATTTTCTGAATACAGGATTCTCCTCCTCCTTCGTCTTCTTTTCTTCTTCTTCTTCTTCTTCTTCTTATTATTATTATTATTATTATTATTATTATTATTATTATTATTATTATTATTATTATTATTATTATTATTATTATTGGCGACTCCTGACAATTATCGGTACCCTTTTAAAGCCAGGTTTCACATTATTTCTCTTTGCAATTCTTCGAATCTTTTTACAGTAAACCTACAGTACATCGTACTCCGATGGCTAACAGAGTTGAACTCAATACCTCGAACATTATTTTCCTACAATTTGAAAATCCATGTGTCTGTCACGTAGTAATTTCGCACTTATTACTAGTAAAATGTTATACTACGAACCTGGATTGATCAATATTTTTGACGCCATTATTATTTTTGGACAGACGTGCATAACAATACTTTTTATTCAGGTCTTTCGCACGACATACAATTACATATTTATTTGGAACGTTCGAGATTAAATCCGTTTCATACCCTAACGGTTTTGAAATGACGAGGCACGTGTTGTTCGCCTTTGACATCTGCAATGCACACTGTCTTGGCTTTTCGACCGACCGCCATTTTGTACATAGCTTGTATAGGAACTCAGAACTGGTACCATCTCCCTTCTTTTAACAATACCTTTTACTTGACGTCCCTTGCCATTTGAGTATTTTGTGTTGGATCCCACCTGAGACCCATAGGAGCCCCTGGGACAGCACATTTTCACTCAAATTGTGTGCCTCTAAAAATAATGGGATACGTGTTCCCTGAATTTTTATTTACCAAACAGTTTGCGAATAAATGACCCGGGGTCAGATTTTATACACACCCTATATATATATATATATACTGTATATATATATATATATATATATATATATATATATATATATATATATATATATATATATATATATATAGCGAGAAAGAGAGTAGATAAATATAGCACTCTTAGGATAGAAAACATACAAGGTAGACAAAACTGAAAGTTATACAGGATGCAACAAATGACTAGCAGTTACCCAAGCAGCATCATAATAGAAGGTGGTGTAACGATATTAGATAGTACTGCAAATATCTTGGAAAAAATTAACCAAGATAGATGCTTGTCAAAAAGTATTAGGGAACTCTTAATCCATCAATGGATCGACAATTGTTGATAATGCTTCGTATGCGTTTCAAGTATAGACCTCATCACTACACTCATTTGATCCAAGTTCTCATTCTTGATATTAGCGTTTGAAATTATGAAATAACTCTTATACCTTGTTGTGAGGGATCATATATTTAAGCCTATAGTCAAAAGAATTTCTGAAAACAAAGAAAGATAAAGTAGAATTTATTGCTCCTGGGTATAACTCGGTAGAATTTACTGTTATGTCTCGATATACAAAACGATTCTGAGCACTCCAAATATTTTAACAACCGTTTTTTAGCAAACCAGTACTTACCCTACTGCTGACAATACAACTAATATTACAAATCTACTCAGAAAGCTACTTCTTACAAAACATGATTCAAATTAAATACATTCCTACCTTCTGGATATTTATTGGATAGAAAGCTGTAACATACCTAAGTTAATGCACAAATCGTATCAGAATTTTAATAGCAACAATTCATTTCGAAAATACTTGAATATACCAGTCTCCTTGCCAATCCATGGTAGCGCGAGCGGTTATTGCGGAAAGCAACGTAATTCATAAACGATTTATCATATTCACTTTTATGGTGTCCATCGCTATTCAGTTCACTGAAACAGTTTTGGATGTTTTTCTCACTTGTTTGAAAAGCTTTGTCTTCTTTAGGACAAAGTTCGATGCATGTCGTCACTCGAAGACTTCTAACTCTAGTGGACCAAAATTGTGGCAATCTCGAAACATCTCAGGCTCCGTTGACAATCACTTGGTGCGACATTTCAAATTACGTCGTTATAAAGAAATAACCATTAATTATGTATAAAAATAAAAATTATAGATTACCATTACCTTATTTGTTAGGTAACATGTATTTTATACAGTTAATATCACTTCCTTAGTTTAGGACTTAAAAATACAAGTTTTAGTTTGAAGGCTAGATTATTATCGCTAGCATTCACACACTATAATGATTAATCACATGAGAAAATCTCTTTCTTTTCACACAGACACATACGCAAAAATTTACAGAGATTTGTACTTCCTCCCTTCTTCTTTTTTAGGTGAACTTTTTGTTATCAGTTGGTATCATAATAGAAAAACAGAACAGTACTAAATAGCAATCCATACATATACTTTATGAGAAAACACTAAACTTCACTAATATCCCGATAAGATAAATGAAATAAAAACAGACGTTATAGCCAGACCAGCTTAAATGGCGCTCTGCCGGATTAATGCGCAATAAGTCATAAGAGTAAGCGTTTTGGAACTTTGTAACATGTTTTGTTTCATATATCGTCACCATTCTAAAGCCACATACCGCATATAACCGAATATAAATGTAATCAAGAAAGTTCTATCTTTTTTCACTCACAATTTCGAACATCGATATGTCAGCAAAGACGTAGCTAGAATACCAGAAAAAGTCTCCATCAGCATCGATGACCTACCAACATTCTGAAAGGCCATGAATTCCATCACGAAAACACTTGATGGGCCGTGAAGTGAAAAAGGTATCAAATACATTTTGCTCCTCTACTAGAGATTTGATATCGCTTCCTCTAAGATGATTGTCCAAGGAATGGATCAGGTGATAATTGGCGGCGCATTGTCCAGGGAATATGGCGCATGCAATAGTGTTTCCCATCCAAGACGTAGAGTGGTGTCCCGGGTCATTCTAGCCACGTGGGGCTTAGCGTTGTACTGTAACAAGATTCCTTTGCGATTCGAAAGTCCTGATTCCAGAGTTTTGAGTTTCCCTTGAACACGGCTCAAGTGCTAACAGTACACAGTTGCCTTGATGTTCTGACAGCAAGGAAGCCGTCCCAATGCACTGTGCGGCGAGCAGTTCACCAAATTCGAATGTGGTAAAATAAGCGTATTGTTGAACATAATTTAAAATATTGCTTACGTTCAATATCACAAATAAAATTATACTTTATTTAAAATCAAAATGCTATAACATCTTGTAGTAGACTAGTAAAACGGTTTATTGATTAAACAAATATATTAACAAACAGGCAAAAAATGAAATAAGAAAAATATTTTCACCTTTCTGATATAGAATATTTTACATCAATAGTAGTATATTTTCAAACAACTTATGATACATTAAACACAAATAACATAATATAAGGGCAGCTTAAAATATACGATTCTCTAACATTTTATATATGTGCAATACATTTCACAAGAGTTTTCTTGTGCTGTTAGGAAAATAGTAGGGAAAGGCAGTAAAAAGTTTACCACGCTGTTACAGCGAAGTGTCTTTTACTTTAAGTTTTACGTCATCCTTACGTTTTACGTATAAAGTTTAATCCCACCTTTTCTGAATGAGAAAGAAACCTTTCAGTAAGGCACGAAATGAAAGAGAAAACGGAAATTTGAGGTTATAAATTAAATCGGAGAAAGTTGCAATTCTTATCTGTACGTAAACTTAACGTGTTTCCAGTAACACACAAAAAAACTTAATATCACATTCAGCATAGAACGTAGTATGATATTCATCAAATTTATTACATGGAACGCTTGGTCTCGCCTAGTACAGAGGGTGGGCTAAGGTGTAAATGCTCGCTGCGATAGCTTGTCGCTAATGCGCTGGTGAGAGAGTATGGCTACTTACATAAATGACAGTTTCCGGGTTATACCTCTATTTATTTAATATATAGTGATTCAATAATAAAGAATTGTTTCATAACGCAGGGTCCTATACTTGAAAAATGAATACATTTGGCTCTTCTTTTTCCACATGTCAGGTCTTTCGAATTTGGGGTTTACCAAATGATTACAAGTTATCACAAACCGCGTCTCTGGCAGCTTAATTTGTCTTTCAAATATTGGTAGAAGGAGTCATTTTAAAAGTTCTTATAACAACAATTGAATATTAAACTTTTTACATTGATTTATGTCGAAGATTGACAGACTTAATCTAGTTGTATCAGAAAAATTACAATTAACTGAAGTATCAGGTTTATTTAAATCTACGGTTTCAGTGTTTTGATTTACAAAATCAAATTCTTTTTATCAATATATCTTCCAGCTACTTCTAATCTTAGGTTACGGGATTTCAGAGTAGCTCTCCAAACTTTCATAATGCACACCCGAAAGTTCTTCAGTTAACTCTTCAAGGATTTATGATAACTTTTGTTAACCATGGAGTAGTGTTGTTTTTGACCGATTATTCTGGTTCTATAACGGGATTTTAAGACAGATTTCTTCTATTGGTCAAGTCAAGCATGGCCCAAAGAACACCACAAATGCCCTTTGGAACCGAATGGTCAGCATGGATGCCTTTTCTCTTAAAGCAAATTTCAAAATATTTTCCCTTCCTTAGTTTTCAAGACATCACATTGAATTTCTGTATATGGATTATCATCACGTTTGAGTATTTCCATTTTCTCTTGAAATCCATACGTTAACCCGGACCCTGAGGGGTGCAACAATTCCAAGGAAGTATTTCTTTTTGCAAAAATACCGTTTTTTTTCTTTTTTTGTATTTCCCAGGTGTACGATAAGAACATGCGGGTTTCATCGTTGGAAAGTCCTCGTTACACTGAAGAAAATGGCGTTTGTTACCTGACTCTCGGCCAAATGGTAATGATGCAGTAAATATATATATATGACTCACCTCAGACATTCAAAATTTTCCCGCCCTTTGTTTCAACGATACAAGGCGATTTCAACGATTTTGCACATGCATTGTATACATAAGTACGTAATTTCAGGAGATTTTCAATCCCTACGTGAACAAATGCGTGGGCCAGAGGTGCGAAAATTTCCGGACTTGTTTTAGAAAAATTTCCGGTTTCTACCAAATTTTCTGGTTCAAGTCAATGATAAGGACATGCAAGTATTACCATCGGAAAGAGCTTGTTATGCTAAAGAAAATATCGTCTGACCCATCACTCTAGCGAAATAGTTAGTGACGTGGTGAACTTTTTGGCTTACCTTGATGTCAAGAATCACGCCCCAATCGTTGTCGGTGTTGTTTTAAACACCCTATTTATATAAGATGTCTCAAACAACACCGACAAAGATTGGGACGTGATTCTTGACATCAAGGCAAGCCAAAAAAGTAAAGACCATTTGGGTGCGTAGATGCTTCCCTTCGGAGTTATTGGTTGTCTAAAACATGAAAAGGTAAAATTTCAAGGTCTATACATAAAAAACTATGGGTCCTACCGTAGTCGGGTTAAGGTTTCACTTAGGAGCTAGTAAGTACCTTGTTAAATAACCATGTTTCAGAATCCTGCGGTGCTTCTGCAACAATTTCTACAAAGGTAGTAGAAGAGTACTTAAAATTATATGCCCGTAGCTAAATTCCCTCTATAAATATTGCTTCTGATCACCTTAGGATTTTGAAATATGTATTTATCGATAGTGCACATATTAGTGCTTAAGTGAAATCTTGACCCGACCACGGTAGGTATGTAGTTTTGGAGCTTTGGATTTTAAAGTTCATGTTTTTCATGTTTTTGGCAGCCTATAACGCTGAAAGCAAGCATTTGTGTATCCAAGTTGGTCTAAAATGTTATCTTACTTTGGTGTTATCAATCGCCTCACAAACTTTGCCAGTGTTGTTTTCAAAACACCCTGTATATACACATGGGGTGAAGTATTTAACTCTTTTTTTGGAAATACCATGAAAATTACAATTCGGGTTTTAATAAAAGCTTGTAATAAAAGTTGTTCGTCTGAAAACGGGACATCCAGCGATACCATATTCGACAAGCTCTTCCTAGACACCCTACAGAGCCATCTATCACGCAAAGAACAATGTTCAAAACAAGTTAGGTATTTTTTCCTGGAGAATCCGGATCTGTAATGAAAGATTGGGATTGCTATTTCAGTTTCTAAATTTGAACCTTTCCGTCCCAAGGGGGCAGGTTTGAGTGTGCTATTGCTCGATCTTCTCCTTCAAGACGAATAATGTTTGTAAGATTTTTTTAAGAATTCGATTTATAGTTTTCCAGATAATTCCGAAAACAGCTTTAAATTTCTCATTTTTCTACTATGAGTAGGCCATTTTTTTATTACAGCGCCATCTATCGTGCAACGAAAAGTGTTGAATGCAGAGGTTGCGTATTTTTCCCGGAGAATCCGAATCTGCAATAAAAATGGGAATTCCTATTTATGATTTCAAAGTTGACCCCCTCCAATCCCCGGGCAGGATGTCGATTGTGGTATCATTGGATGGTCCTGAACAACTTTTCTTACAACATTAAAAAAGAATCCGATTTGTAGATTTCCCGCTATTTCCAAAAACAGTTTAAAATGCCTCAGCCGGTATATACATACGCAGGGCCGGATTTAGGGGTGCAGTGCATATGTCTGGGAAGTAATTCCTGACAACAAGATAAAACAAAAAGTATAGTTCGACCGAGATACACAATTGCTTTCTTCAGGAGTTTTAGGCTGCCGAAAACATGAAAAAAGAATGAATTTTAAAGGCCCATTTCCGCAATACTGCACTATAGTCGGGCCAAGACTTAACCTAGGAACCAATACATGTTTCAGAATCCTAAGTATTCATGCAAAAAGTTGTATAGACGGAGTTTGGCTACAGGCATATAAAGTGAAGTCCTCAACAAACATCTCTATGAAAATTGTTAAGGAAGTACTGCAGTTTTCTGAAACTTAGATATTTTGATAAGACACGTACTAGTTCGTAAGTGAAGTTTTGAAACGAATACGTTAGGTACCGTAGTATTGGAGCTATGGGCCATTAACGTTTATTCTTTCAAAATTTTGGCAGCATATAATTCCAAAAGGAAGCATTGGTGAAACCAGGTTTGTTTATATTTTGAACGGTTTAACTTGCCAAAACATGATAGGTGTGAATTCACAAGCGACTAAGTGCTTCCTACATATTGCATTTCTTTTAGAAAACAATATATCAACAAATCCACATGGTTTTTCAACACTGCAGATAGTAGCACTGCGTAAGCTATTCTGGCTTCCCTATCTTCATTCAATATAATTATTCATATCAATAACACTGAATTTTGCAAAATTTATATATATATATATATATATATATATATATATATATATATATTGTTGTATGATGTTTTGTTCTGAGATTGGCGTAGCAATTGTGTACACTTTCTTTTGTGAAATCGTAATTGAGATCACTTCTTCACTCTCCACCCAGTATTACAAAGTTGGTTCGGAGTCCAACTCCCTATTAGCCTCGGTCTCGAAAACGTCTTTGGCTTACTGGTTCGAAGATGATGAGAAAGTGCACTAACAGTGGTAGAGCTTGGTACTGGAAATCGAAACCCAGGTAACATATGAAGACTGTGAGCTGCATCTATATTGGAGGGTTAGCTTGACTAAATTAAAGAGACCATTCCACTTTACGTTTTATTTAAAAAAATAAAAATAAGAATACAGATGAATTTAACAAAATTGGTTACTTGGAATTACAACTTGGAAGTTTTACTACATCACTTAAGTGGGAGCACAACCCCTATAATACTCAATGGGTGCTAGGAGGTTTTTATGCTAAACCGCGATTTATTGAAAATAGTGAAATGTGAACTTCGTACATCGCAACTTGCATTGGCCCAAAGGGAAAGGTATTAATTCTCGAAGAGGGAATTTGATCACGAGTTATAAGAACTTCATATTCGTCACTAAACATTCTCAAGGTGCGACTACAAATCTCCAAGTGCTCGTCCCGAGTTGGAGGGGGAACTTAGAAAAAATAATCACATACCTGGTGTTATACAGAGCGGCCGTGTCTGGAGAGCACACACACTCGTCGTCGGTCTATCGCAGAATCAACCGGAGCGGCGAACAGGCCTCGCTTATAAAGGCGTTTCGTCCCACGCATTTCTGCCAGTTCTGACGTTGCTTGAAGGCGACGTCACGAGCCTCATCGAGCTTGGGAGAGACTTCTTCACGCGCATGCTCAATAGTGGTTAAGACTTCTAGTTTTTCTATGATTTTTCTCTATCACGCCGGGATTGGGATTCCTATTTTACATTTATTTTTACAGTTTTTATTTCACACCTAGCTCTAACTACATAATAGATTTTCATGTATTTATTGCTTTCGTGGTATTCCCTAAATATTGCATCTAGGACCCGGCACTGTGATCTGAGTAAATCAGAGCCAGGGTCATACCACTAATACATGCGTGTGGGTTGGTGTCAATGAGGCATCAGGTCGCTAATTCAATCTGAACCTCAACTGACTCCGTTCTCCCTATCTCTCTTTTCCTTACTGCACACACAATTTGAAAAGCGCGGGCGTCTCGCCCCATAATTTGAGTCCGGCTTAGGACTTCGAGGCACAACTGTGTAACAGTTATCCGCCGACCTCGGTAAAAAAATAAACAAAAAAAATGTCGAAAGGTATCTTTCTGGCATTTATATTCAATTACAGATACGGTTGTCCAAGGCAAGTTGGTGGGAGTTAAAGGGTTAATATAGAACTGGCCATACATAAGGCGCTAGGAACCTATAAACAAAACTTTCCTGAGGAATTTTGGACGAATAAACTGCAAGAGAGCGGGATTATAAGATTTCATGTGTCTTAACTAACTATAGTACGTTTAAATGTTAGTCACTTCCATTAACAAAATAGTAGGTTAAAATATGTAAGATGAAACCTTACAATCTTGGAATCCTTCTAGCTTATAATTATCAAAAGGTTTCGTGTGAACTCACAATAGTATATATATATTTTTTAAACCAATTTCTAACCATATTATTAAGCATGAGTTCGAACCGATTATGAGTACAACTTCTAATATTATAAAGAAAATTAAGATTTTGTGAGTCCCCTGATTTGCTAATTACAATTGTATTTACTGTACTGAGTACAATTATAGTTATACGTGTTAAATGTGCTTGTCTCAGGCTACTAATTTTATTCAACTATAAATGAAAGAAATTCAACATTAAATACACTCAAACAAAAAATAGCGTGAAGCGCTTTAACGTTTGATTGAGATGGACGATAAAATTACATGAGTAGTTTTCATTGGTTACAGTATAAACCAAATGGGAAAAACATGCAACGATCTAGACTAGTACACTCGATTGTGTTACCTTAATTTTTTTTAAATTATTGCGGGATTGTGCCTTACAGTTGGTGAACAAAATTTCTTATGTTGTTTCAATATACCAGTTATACTTCATAAATCATAGGCTATACTCTACTTTTCAGAATCAAGTGAATATTTTATGACCTGTAAGGAAAATCTAACTTTGAAAGTATTTGAGTACTCCATTACATAACTGGTAATATAATTATTTGTAACATAGAAGCGATTGCATACTAAATGATTAAATCGCGTATGTAAAAGGAACGTGAATAATTAACAACTAGTGATTAAAACAGTTGCTTAATGCTTAATAAATGTTTTAAGTGCGTCTACACGCATTTTATATTAGACTCATCTTAATGTTATCGAAGAATGAATCTCCCATTATTAGTTATTGCTCTCTACATTGATAATGCAACAAATGTAATATATTACAAACTTACCGTATAGCTCTGTCCTATACAGGGTAATCATAGTATGTACAGGTGTTTTTCTAAACTTCTACTCAGTCTGTTTGCTATTTCGACCTCGATTTGGTTTCTCTCATCCTGTGTGGTATGCATTACACTAGACACATTGACATTAACGTATACTGACAATGTACTGACAGTACAATCTATTAGCGCATTTTAGCGCACCTAGGGATTACATATAACAACTCTAGACTTCTTTTCATGGATCCATGAGGGGTTGCGTTAGTAAGGGGGAGACTGACTAGTTGAAGGACTGACCCTATGGTTAGTGTGTTAGTTTACGCCCTAATGGCCTATGATAATAACAAATACAAATTCTAATAATCAGGGATGCAGTTACATTTCTTTATAATTACATAACGTTTCTTTATAATTAGGGGGAAATGTTAGGGGGGTTTATAGGTTAGTATTGTTAGTATTCCTATTCTTATTATTATTAATACTAATATTAACGTATTTTATGTCTCTTTTTTTAAAAAAAAATACACACCGAAATCGGGAGGGGATTTCTTTGCGGTTACAAAGGAAATTTTACGAAGTAAAGTTACATCATGTTTCATCATGTTAGTGGATCTTGTTGATTTATAGAATAGATTTTAAACGCAAAAGTTAACCACAACATAAGCTATGGTTGATATGTTTTTAAAACACACCGGAAGTATGTTCCGTTCTTTCTTTTAATTCTACTAGCCTTGACTGATAACAGGCCTCGATTTCCGTTGTGGTGAACTTTTCTGTTTTTTAAATCTTAAATACATAGTGTAAGGGATTTAGTTATGCGGAGAATAATTCTATATGGAGACGACACGGTGACCTGTTGTTGAGCAACAGTTAACTACAATGTGCAAGGGATAATTTAATAAATTACTTCCTTGTCCTTTTCGCTTCGGTATTTGCCAAGAGATAGCTATACAGATTGTTCCAACACTTACGGTCTTTAGCATGGTGGAATGAGAATGTGTAAACTCGATTACCATACCCACATATAGGCTTCTTTAAATGTCTGAAACAAACTTGTACTTTTACTTGACCAAACAATAGAAGTTTAATTTTTAAATTTAGACAATAACTTTCCATGGTTTTTGGTACGTTAGATCGTGGTCATTACAATGGACTTGAGTTGTTTCATATATTGAGAAGGTTTTAAAGTCTCTTGACATTTCTTACAATCTTCTTATGATTTGTCACAACGCTGATTTGAAAAGAGTTTATATTCCTTTTATTTTGAATCTTATCACTTGTCCAATTTTTGTGTGTGTGTGTGTGTTTGTACGGATACGAGAAGAGTTTTTAACCTGCAAGCAATGAACTGAGGTAAGTCAATGGGAGTCTGTCCGTGGATAAAAAAGATTTTCTTGTCAAAGTAGAAGTTTATAATTCTTACGGCACAGAGAAAGTTCTGGATCCGGATGGAAGTTAAGGTTTTAGGTCACTGTTGTCCACTAATAAACAGTGATGGATTGACAATAATAATAATCAATTTCCATATCGTCCCTCTGGGTCAGCCCTGGGTGGGGCCGACAGGCTGCGATCTGGATCCTTGGATACCTCCAGATACCAGGGGGGGCCTTACTCTAGACATCATACTGGGAAGGCAATGGATAGAGATCTGGAATCAAAGAGGCTATTAGACTACATAATCATTAATATGTACATAATAACCTTGGCTTATCCGAAGTATTTGTTTTTTTATATAAGAAGTCCACTGAATCCTTCTTGTAATTGTTCATTATATATATATTTGTTTTTAACGGGGTGACCACACATCAATTCTAAGAAAGGTATAGTGATCGATGGAACCTACGAAGGTTACCAAAATGTTTTACGTTCAGATGTCCTAAGTGTGCTGACCACACATCGTTAGAATCTAGGTATAGATACTTGTCTAGATAATATCTAGGCAAAGATACCTGTTTAAATAATGTATTAATATCACTCTGAGGTTAAGGATCAATTTTATTCGGATTTCTATGCATGAGTACAAGAAGTCTATTGTATACAATCTTTTATACCTTGAAATGTTAATATTATCTACTCCTTTTTTTTAATTAAACTTTAACAAAGATTGTGAGATTTGAATTTAGGTTACTTCGTAAACCACGGAACTATTAAACAGAGTTGAGATTCAACAAATTTAATTAAATCTAATTATACTTTTACAAATACGCCAGTTAACATAATTAGTTCCAAAGTATCTTCAAAATTTATATCAATCAATTTTAACTAAAAATTTAACACAAACTCAAGCAAACGAGTATAAATTTTTATAGTTGTTTCATAATTGAAATTCATGGCTAGTTTAACACTTTAATACACTTTTTACACTTTATTGAAAATTTTCAATTATATCAATCAGACTGATATGAATTTGAATCGTGTATTATTTCCTAATTGGTAGTCATTTCTATTTTTTTACACCTCATTACACCTTGTGTACCCATAGTGTTCAAGATAAGACGTATCTCACAATAGGGCACTCCAGCACTTGAGAAATTCTCAGTTAACGTACATGTTATCTCAATTGTTATAGATTTCTTGAAATAATATTGTAGGGTTTTTGAGCTCTATAAAGTTAATTAATATAACTAAGACCCTCAGAGGAGGCAGTCTTATCTTGCGCACAATGTGATTTGTTCATTATATTTGCAACCCTTTGTAGGTAGCTTAGTAAGAATAACAAAGGAAAATGTCAAATTCCCCCTTTTTTTGAAGTAAATTGATATTCAAGTGATTAAAAACTTAAAATTTTTAACAGAAGTATAAAAAAGGAAAATGAATACTCAGTTATTTCCAAGGCGTAGGTCCTTTCACTGCTTTTACCTGGGCAGGTTCTGCTTTTAGGCTTCTGAAAGGAAAAACCTGAAACGAAAAATGCTCACACACACACATAGCATTATTGGTTGGACGCGGGGACCTGAAGTTGAGTGTAGTGTCCCGGGTACTTAATAGTCGAATTTGACGAACTTGGTAGTTAAGGCGTGACTGGATTTAAAGAGTAGTTACCTTTATTTAATTTCTAAATATTAAGTATGATGCTAATTATTGCACTGTGCTAATTATTAAGTATGATAACTAACGCTTGTAAATAAGAACTTAACTTTGTGGTTCATATTTTTCAGCTTGTTGGAGTATACGTATCATCTGTTGCCCGGAGAACGCAAAAGAAGGAGAAGGGAAGACTTACGTCTCCAGTGACAATAAGGGGAGGTTTCTTGTCACAGGGTAAGTACTATCTCCTTGAATTGTTAGTGTGTTATTTTTGAAGCATGCATTTCAATTTTTTCACGTCAAGCTACCAATTGGTTTTACTAGTGAGTGTTAACATAGTTAAGTGCTAAACTCGAGTGCAACGAAATCGCAGTTCATATCCTGGGAGGATCCCATACCGATTTTCATTATCACTGAAATAAGTGGAATCCACAATGAAAGATAGTAGCCAAAGTCGTAGTTAAACAGTGATTATCAGAAGTACGTTTTGCATTACCTGTGATTTTAGTAAGTGATTCCCTAAGGAAAAACAAACGCGGTTAAGTGGTTGTCACTCATACAAAAAGTGCGTGAGTCGGGACTCGATCTCCGACTTGTCTGTTTCCTTTCAACGTTAGATACAATTGCGTAACTGCCAATAATCTCCGGTAATTGAGACCATGTTTACAACGATATTAATTTTGACTAGAATATTTCGGGTCTCGAACTCAGGACCTCTAGTGTAGATAGTGATGATATGTGGTAAACTAAGTGTCTATTGAAAGTATTTTATTCTAACCTACTTTTACATAACCAATTCAAATACAAACTTGCGCTCGTGAGGGGCGCCAATTAAGATATAGAGATAGAAGAAACGATTCATCGGGGGATCGAACCAAAGGTCGTTAAGGATCAATTGCTTATCTGAGACTATGGTGTACTCCAATCGTGATGATTTATGGGACAGCATTATTACTATTATTCATGTCGTTGTAGTTTTCGTTCTCCTGTTTTTAATTATTTGTCTATTTTCCTGTTATAAATGTTGGTGTGTTCTTCGCTGTTGACTTTTCGCGCAACCATCATCCTGAGTCGGATGCACTTCCGTCACCTGATAAGAGTTGATTTTCTTTTTAGTTTTAACGCTGACTGGGAGACGGGTTTTGAGGAGTATCCGCGAACAATTTAACAAAAAAAATCATAAAGCACAATGATATTCGATTAACTTTTAAGTTTCAAAGAGTACACTTTTGTTTGTTTATTTTGACATATTATTTCACTTCAAATTATAATTACCATCACGTTCTTATATTTATATTCTAAAATTCGTGTGCGCCATGCGCTGTTGTAAAGCGGCGTTTTCCACCTATTAAACAGGGCCGCTTATGAAGGGGCCACCTAATTTTGAAAGTCTCCTGTCTTGTAGTTTTAAATCTTTTGACGGGCATAATCATAAGTGTAATTCTGAATAGAATTAAGTTATTTTATACTAGATTCATTAAAAACAAGTTGACAGAGCTCGAGTATCCTTAATATGTGTCCTGAGAATTATGAAAGATTCTATTATTCGAGTATTGAACCTCATTACGACATGTTCTATACTTAATGATTTTAACATGTATGAAGGCAGTTACACAGGGATGATTGAGAAGCACGAGTATAGTGGGGTAGTGGTAGAGCAACATCTAGGATGTTACTATACCCCACAATGATGTCATTTTTGTAACCGTTACTGTACATAACATGGCGATCAAGGTAGTGACAATAAGCGGGTTCTAGCCCATTACCCAATGATGGGAGGACAGAAAAAAAATGGAGGGGGCTCGATCTACTCCCAATATTCTTACGAAATACATATAGTAATCTTAACACTAACCTAAGTTTATCTTGCCACAATGAAATAACGATACGATATGGTACTATCTAGTATTTTGATAAGCATCATTGAAAACATTATTCTAAAATGAGCATCACTATTGATACTTGATCTTAATTCAACATGAATATAACTAAAGGTAATGTATTCTTACTAACTAAATGTAGTGAAGTATAGTACACAGGTAGCTATTTACATTCTTTTTAAAAAAATGAATAGCCGATACATATATAATTGTAAATGCATTATGTACAATAGGCGCAGTATGCTAGTACATTGCCGTAGTTTGCCAATAGATTGGCCTGCTAAGAGATTGGCCATTTATACAGCAGCATAAGGTCACTTATGTTCACCCAGAAGGGGTCGCAGAAAAATTTCACTCATATCTATGGATACGAAGTCCACAGCAGCAGCAGAAAACAACATGTCAGAGACTAAGGCATATTTCTCCTTATTTCGTTTTCTATTTTATTTTATTTTTTTTAATTTAATCAATATGCTTCCCGCCCGAACTACGCGGAAAAAAAATAAAATAAAAATAATACTTGCTCAAGGAAAAACAAATGGGGTAGGCATAGTGTGGAGTAACCTATGTGAATATCTCGTGGGGGGAATCCAGCTTCCCTTTCTTTTTGTTTTTTTTAACGGGTATATAACCTGGGTCACAAGAAAGCGACACGTAAGCACGCGTGTATCATAAGTAGGCATAAGTTTGTAGCGGAACAACCTAGAACAGGCAATATTGACTTTGCTTTAATTTCTAGGTTAATGCAGTCCTAGACACAAAGAGGGAGAGCGGCGGGTTTCTCGAAAGATAGAAATGAAATAAGCAGGCGGCGGCGACGGATGGAATCCTATAATGTGAATGAGGAATCTGCATCTGCAACGTCGTATACTTAAAGTCGGAGTTAAGTATAAACAAGTGACACCTGTACGTATTAATGTTAGTAGCTACTAATAATATTTTACTTTTCAGCTATGTCAACACTTATTTTTCTTATAGGTTTTCTGTGTTTGGCAGCATATTGGGAGTTTTATAGTAGAAGAAGGGTAACTCATTCGTGGCCGGCCGCATTCACACAAAGAACAAAAAAAATACTTATCCCAATATGGTGGCAAAACATTCATCTCGTTATCAACTCGACATAACTTTTTCTGTGACGCGTCTAACTTTTCCCTGATTCTAAAGATGACTTATTTGCTCCTCGATTCAAGTTTAGCGCCGCCGACTAAGATGAGTGCCTATTCCCGTAGTAGGCCATGGGTGTCTAATGCCGTCTACCGCATCGATGGGAGAGGAGAATGGATTCCAGGAAGTAACTTTTTGTTTTCAGATTGATGAAGAGTATATTATAATCCCTTTTTTTACAATGTATTCCTTTCAGGCTCTATCTATAGCCTTGTATGCCATGTTCGTGTATGCCAAAGGTCTTGCGTAACTACGTGTACTCCACTTTTTAGTGGTCTATGTGATGTATGAGAGATTCGACACACTCACTAATGAATATACACCAAGTTTATTTTTCCCTTGTTTTTTTTATAAGTTCGCCTAATTGGAGGCGGCGATGCCTCATGATCAACTTGTACGTCACGTTCAACATTCATCGTCCTCGCTCTCGCTAGAATCTTCCAGCTCGCGTGAGTTGTCTCGGGGGAAATACTTCTTTAACCTTTCAATAGTTACAATCTGAGTGTGGTTAGGGTTTGCTACTAGTTCAATTTTACAAGCATTTGTGGGAGAAATACTCCTTAAATAATACGGCCCCATAAACTTGGGTGTCAATTTAGGAGAAATATCCTTCTTAGGTAGATAATCTCTACACAATACTAAGTCACCAACTTTTAGCTTAATAGGTTGTCTAGTGCGATCAACTCGTAACTTAGTCTGTTGCTGTACTTGTGTCATGGCCTGCTGAGCTAACTTACGGATTAACTTTAGTTGTTTCTGGTGTTCCTGTATTTTCGTAAATTGATACTGGGTGTCCAACTGAGTGGGAAATCTTGCCTTTTGACCAAAGACAATCTCGTATGGGGAGTATTTTCTAATAGGTGAGGGTGACACATTGTAAGCATATGCACACAAGCGGACATATTCTGCCCACTTAGTAGGCTGTTTGGGCGTGTACTTAGTTAGAAAATTTGCAATTACAGAGTTAAATTGCTCGCATAGCCCGTTTGTTGACGGTTTAAATGCTGCAGTTCGAACATGTTTAATGTCAAATAAGTCATTTAGTTCCGCCATTATCGCCGAGAGAAAATTTGTACCTCTATCCGTTAGTATCTCTTTTGAAGGGCCAAAACGCGTGATTAATTCGTCCAACATGGCTCTAGCCACCGTCGGAGCTTTCATATTTCGTAGCGGGACCAATATCGCGAAATGGCTAAGATATTCTATCATGACCAGGATATAACTGTAGCCTGCGCTAGTATGTAGCGGGCCAAAAATATCTAAACTCCAGCGGGAAAACAATTCCTCTTTTACCGGTAAAGGATGAAGAAAACATTGTTTCTTTTCTCTAGGGATGGTCACCCTCTGACATTCGTCACAAGAGCGCACGTATTCCTTAACTATTTTCCCCATTTTCGGAAAATAGTAACGTTCGTTTACTTTAGAGTAAGTGCTGGAAAATCCCGTATGGCCTCCACATAGCGGAGACGAATGGGAGTCTTGTAATATGTCGGGGATAGCCTTTTCTGGTATCACTAGTTTCTTATCTTTGTTCATGACTCGATATAACACACCGTCAACTACTACATAGGGTTTTAAAGCACGATCAGTGGGGTTATCTTTCTTCTTTTGTATTAGTTCTTTAATTTTATCGTCCTCTTTTTGCATTGTTTTGATATCTATTTTGGGACATAACACTACGTTGCACACGTCTGCACAATCTTCTTCTTGACCAAATTTAGAGGGTAACTCATCCTTTAGCGGACATTTTGACAAAAAATCGGCGGTCACGTTATTGCGGCCTTTGACGTGTTCGATTGTGAATTGATAGGGTTGCAAACGAATTGCCCAACGCATGAAACGAGAATTTAGCATCTTATTATTTCTGAGGTAACATATGCCGTGCGCATCGGTCCGCACAATAAAGGGACGGTCTGCCAATAGAAAGTGGAAATGCAAAATTGTCTTAGTAACTCCTAGCGCTTCAAGCTCAACCGTGGAGTAGTTGAGCTCCGCTGGGGACAAAGATTTCGAGAAATAAGCTATTAGATGTTCTTTGTTATCTTCCTTAATTTGTGCAACGTATCCACCTATTCCGTCTCGACAGGCATCCGAATAGACTATGGCGTCCTGATTCGGGTCAAAGTGGGCAAGGACCGGAGCAGAGATAAGACAAGATTTCAAGGTATCCCATGCTTGTTTCTCGGTTTCTCCAAATTCGAATTTGGCATTCTTTTTAGTCAATGAAATGAGTGGTTTGGCAATAGTAGAAAACCCTTGGACAAAAGCTCTGTAAAATGAACAAAGTCCAATAAAACTACGTATTTCTTTGACTGTAGTGGGGTAAGGCAACTTTGATATAGCTTCCGTTTTTGCGGGATCTACACAAATTCCTCGCCTACCGACGATGTGACCAAGCACCGAGGCTTCTTCGTAACCAAAGTAACATTTCTTAGGGTTGAGTTTTAAGTTGGCCTCCCGAAGTCGAGATAAAATAATTCTTGTTCTTTCTATTAAAGCTGGGAAGGAAGGACTAGGACAAACCAAATCGTCTAAATAACAAATTACATACTTCCACATAATGTCACCAAAGATAACGTTCATCATATTTTGAAAAAGGGCCGGGGCCGTGCTTAGGCCGAATGGTAGTCTCAAAAATTCGAATTTTCCACGACTGCAGATGAATGCAGTCTTTTCTATATCACACGGTCGGATTAATAATTGGTTGTATCCACTTTGCATGTCCAACGTATTTATGTATTTGGTACCATTCAGAAACGCTAGTATCTCATCTATACGCGGCACTGGCGTATAATTGGGCCTTAATATCCTATTTAATCCTCTAAAGTCCGTACATATGCGCGGGGAGCCATCTTTTTTAGCTACTATCACAATTGGTGCTGAATATGGACTCTGACTTTCCCGGATAATATTGCTGTATAACATTCTCTGGATCTCTGCCGCGACTATCTCTCTCTGTTTTGGTGTTTCTCTATATGGTGGGTGAGAAACAGGTATATCTGTAATGACCTCTAAGGGACACATAAATTTATCGGTGGCCGCAGTCAGACGGGACTTGTCCCAGGCCACAACATCCCTAAATTCCATCAATAAGTCCAGTAATTCGTTTCTTTCTTCTGGGTTTAAGTTTGGGCCAATATTTAGTGCTTGAGCTAATTCTTCCTTTGTTTGGGGGACTTTCTGGGGTTGTTCAGGGACTTCCACGTCATCTGTTTCATCTTTGTTAGTAAGGTGTATGATCTGGTTAACGGCCTTATCTCTCTGACGGTTATTCTCCGTTTCGTCATTTAAGGATTCGACCTGGGGAACAAGTTTCCCTAAATAAAGATTTTTAGACAAAGATCTGGTTTGATCTGAACTATTAAAAATAGTCAGAGTAATATTTCCATTGTCAGTAAAAACTGGACCTCTTGGGATCAAACAGGAGTGCCAATATCGAATTCCTTTGGACGGTAAGAACTCCCAAATATGCACGTTCCCGGTTGGTACGGTAATTTCTATGTCATACGAAGCCTTGGACGGCACGCGGACATTTGCTGGAAGGTGTACTTTATAGGTAGTGTCCGGATAAATATCAAAAAGTTCGTCGCTTAGCCCCAAGGGGTCTGGCACGACCTCTTTCTTACTATGATCCTGAGCAGAACTCTCTATATCAGGGAGAGTTGCGGAGTCATTTACACTTCCTTGTGTTATCAATTGTTTTTTTAATGTTTCTAACTGTCCGCTTTTTGATTGGTCCTCTACAGGCTCATCTGGCGCCTGTGAGGCCAGGGGTGGCTTTACAGAGTGTTGGCCCTTTTCGCTATACTTTGTTGCATGGAATACTTTCTTTTTCTTTCTCGGAATAATTTCTGTATCCGAACTTTCTGTAGAACGGACTGCCAAAGTTCCACTAGGGCCTGGTTGAGGGTCAAGACTGCATAGATTCTTTTCCTCTCTCTCTAAGTCAGGCGATTTGGTAAGTTCCAGCTCAGGAGCACTGGAAGATACCTTGCTTTTCTTAATTCGTTTACGTCTTGCCTTTTTACGACTATTGACTTTTCTATTCGTTTTGTTCGTAGGCTCCGAGGGAACTTTTGTAGTTTCCCTGGAACACACGAATACGCGAGATGTAATTTCCTTAACTGGGAGTATTTGTCTCTTATCAGGTACACTATCAACGGGATTTATGTGATTTCCGGTGACCAATTCTGGAGACGGATCCTTCCTCTTATATGAGAGGTTCCGTTTCCTATAAATTGGTTTGTTTCTATGAGGGGGGACAGAGTAAGCCGTTTGTCCAGCATTATCGTTCTGTCTTGACTGGAAATCATTAAACGATCTTTTTCCTACTGACGGTGGGTATCGTTTAACATGTTTTAAGTCTAAGGTATGAATCACACCTTGACGATACCCATATGTACTTTTTGGAATTGTAAACCATAGATCTTCGACATGATTCTCGTCTTTATCTGCTAGCTCCATGTATTTAGAATGAATGGTTGTGACATACTTATGCAAAAAATCTATCCCCAAAATAACGTCATAGGCGCAAAAGTGTGGGTCAACTATAGCTACGTCTAGAAATCTTCGTTTGGTGGTTTTCAAGTAATCCTTGAAACAACACGCTATTCTGACCACAGGAATGTAATCTGTGGGCTGAGCACCTACGCCACGAAGCTTAACATAACCCTTCAGTCTTTCTGTTAGTGGAAATCTTGGGGGTAAGAGGGTTTTCGAAGCTAGCGAAATTTCAGAGCCACTGTCTATAAGAGCTTGCGCCCAGCGGTCTCCTATTTTTATCTTGACTGTACGAAGCTGCGCCTGCCCATGACCAAGGCCATAGGTATTTTGGTGATTTTTCCTATACGTTTTGTAACACGGTTCTGCTACTACTTCGTCTGAATAGCAAGAGCTAATCTGTACAAATCCAGGTTGGTGTTGTTCTTTAATGCTCGACCAGTCCAAGCGGTCATTTTCCCATATTACATCATGGCTAATTCTTTGACTAATTAATCTTTGTGCTGTGTGAATTTTTCTATGATATTGAAGGCACTGTTCGAGATTATCGCCATCATCCACTTCAAGCATCAGCTTATTTAGGATGTCTGGCAACAAACTCATTCTAAGTTTACTCATCAATTCACTTTCATTAACCCAACCTCGTAAGAATTTCAAATCCTTTATTAACCTATAAATGAACGCTAAAGTACTCTCATTGTGTTGTTGTTTTCTTGTATCAACGTCATGTTCTAATCTTGCAGTATACTCAATACTAGGGAAAGCCTTTTTAAGTTTTTCCTTCATCTCGCTATAGTTTAAAGGTAAAGTGTTTGCTAGGTCTACTAAATAGAAGGAGAAAGCTTCCCCTTTCAGACAGTAAGGAAGGTAAGTTGCTATCTCTATGGTTGACCATTCGTATATGCTAGCCACTAATTCGTATTCTTGCAGGAAAAATTCCACACACTCATGTCTATTACCAGAGAAGGAGGGAATTTCAACATTTGGATACATCTTGAATGCTTGTGGTTTAGCACCAATAGTAGAATTTTGATTGTCTCCCTCGGGAGGAGGGTTGCTAACTTTGCCTGTTACTACTGTATCCGTAAATTTAGGTTTCTCAAAACTATATGGTATGGATGGCTCGGTAACCGGACTAGTTTTAATTTCTTGCTCAGATTTTAAATTTATACGAGGCTTATTCTCAGGATCTACATTTAGTAAGGACGAAAATTTGATTTTTGCTTATCAGAGGTCTTTTCGTCACTTGATGAATGTGAGACGGGCTCATCTTTCAGATCTAAGGACCTGTCTAAAGAAGCCGAGGTGTTGAAATTTTCAGTGACGGACCTATAGTCGGTATCAGTTACGCTTCTATTTTCTAACTCGGAGGTTTGTTCTGAACTGAATTCTGATGGATAAGATCTATCTTGTTCGCTAATTACTGATTTTTCCGTCTTTTCCCCTTCGCTAAACTCTAATTTCTCCACTGGGTTCGTGGGTGTAATTACGCTACCAGGTGGCGAAACAAACACTATTTGTAAGGGATCTAACTTTTCCTCTTGTTGGTACTTTTTCATTTCATTAGTCGCAGGTGATTCACCAGTTTCATTATAGGCACTAATTTTAGAACTAGCACTAGCTGAAGGTTGTAAACCACTATTTATAACACTATCAGTTTGTTTGTTAGATTCACTTTGGGTTGGAGAGGTTGAGGGATCGTCTCTATTTTCTACTTCATCTAAACAAATTACAGACGCACAAAATTCCGCATAATCAAAGATTTTACCAGTTTTCGTTTATTCTACTTTCGGACCAGGAATCGTTATTTTCTTTTTCTTCCTCTTCAATTTGCTTCTGGTGGTCAGAGCAAACTGAGGGAAAAGCATTATCACTTTTCTTCTCTTCGCCTAACCTCCTCTCAATTGGAGCAGGGGCGACGAGGTCATTTCTCTGGTCAGCGTCCTCTGGGGGAGGGTCTTGGTTCGCTGCTCGGGGAGTAGAGACCGTGGGAGGATCCCAATGGTCATATCGGAGTTCTTCTTCGGAGTTCCATGAAGGTTTTGACTCATCCTCCAGGGATGACGCAGGAGGAGACTCCGCGTTGTCGTTTTGTATCTGCGCTATTTCTTCGTTTTGTAATTTCTGTAGTTCGTATCCCAACCAATCGTCTTTCAACGATTCACCCCCATCTGAATCTGCACTACTAATATCTCCGTTTGACCACCTAAGTTTACTAACTACACTGAGTATGTTATCTATACTGTCCAAATATTGCAGTTTCTCTTGGAGGGTAAGGCTATCTTCAAACATGACAGGGTTGGTTTGAGTAGCAGTTGTCCGTAGAACCTTAAGTTCACGATCTGTGTCAATCCGGATCATTTTAGGAAACTTATATTCGGTCTGAACGCTAACATCTTTCTTGTGAAAATCGTCGGTCTGTATTTCCATATCAAAATTTCCAACTACATTTTCCTCAGGTAATAAATCTTCAAAGGGGGCTGAGGGGTCAGCTTGAAATAAAATACCTAATTTCTCTTCGTTGTCACCTTGGCGACGAACAACTGTGATCTGCACTTTCTTGTTCCGTAGTTGTCTAGTTAAAGGTCGAATTAAGTTTCCTACTGCCGGAGACAGTTCTGTTTGTAATGAATGCCTAATCTGGTCTATTAACGCTTCATCGTTAGGTTGGGTCAGAGAGCGCAATTCATTTTCATTATTCTCGTCAGGGCTCTCAATTTTCGTTTCCCTTCGTTCGGTTCCTATATTTGCATAAATTGGCTCTTTATTCGTTGGAGTCTTGGGTTCGAGACCAATATTTTCTTAAATTGGCTCTTTACTCATTGAGATTCGTGAGTCAGTATTTAAGTTAGCATACATAGTTCTAGGACCGATCTCAGCATAAACTGTTTCATCACTACTACCAGCATAAAAAGATTGCAAGTTCGGTCTTTGCATTTCTAACGGCGTTCTAGGATCCGACAGTTCGTATTTAATAGGAAAATATAGCGCTACTGGGCTATCTGGTTCTTTCTATACACCAATATCTTTGTTTTCTGAACTTAACACTAAGTCACTTAGTCTATTTTCCTTATCAGCTAACTTATTATTATATAAGGGACTTTGGTTCGAGGGAACTTCAGGCATTACACCTGTTGTTGTTTCTATCTCAATTGTTGCCTGAGGGCATTCCTGACCTGCAGTTATTAATTCTGCTATCTCTAGTTCATCTTTTAAATTTACTTCATTCACTAAAGCTTTCGGATTTACCCCCGGTGGGGTCTCGTCCGTATCTGAATTTACATATATCGTCCTCGGAGCTGGCTTTGGTTTTTCACTTGAACCAGCACTTTGTATTTCTATATCCTTTCTAGTCGGGATAGGGCTAGACGCGGCCAGCGGCGTTAGATCGCAGCCACTCGCCGGGGCGTCTGGAGTTTGCGGGCTAGCGGTCGTTGGTTCACGATATCTTGGCTGACTTCACGTATCCAAGTATCTCGGTAATGGATTCTTTTTCCAACGGCCAAATTCAGGAGGAGAATGCCCGTGGACTTTTATTTTATTGCATTCGATACAATAATAATTATTCCACCGATCTAAAATATAGCGGTGTTTGCCCGTAGGTGTCTTAGGACAATGAGATTGCCCTAAATCTAATAGCTTTTCTTTTATTTTCTGCGCGAAACTCATTTTTGATAAATGAATCTGTTTTTCACAAGTCAGTGGCCTCTTAAACCAGGGCAGTGGATAATCAACCTATTTCCTCTGATATAATAAGAATTTAATCACTGATAGCTACTTCCCTCGGAAATGCTACGTCAAATTTTTACGTATTATGAGACTTATTATTATTTCAATATCTTCATTTAACTTCCTTTGAAGTTGAAATACTCAACTTCCCTTTCTTTATAAATTTTGCTTTACTTTTTTAGAACGGGAAACGGAAAGTGACTAGACAGCTGTTTATAACAGATAATGCTTATTTGCTCACATATGACGATTTTACTTTTTACTTCTATTCTTTAACTTGTTTTCTTTTCTTTTTTTTAAACGACAAAACAACACTGTTTTAAACTATTTTGCTTTTGAATTTACAAGGGGGACTTCGATCATTCAACCATTGGTTCATGTACTTGCATTTTGATTTTTGGTATTGCATTTGCATAAAGGTGAGTTTTAGGCAGTTATTCCCAGGCAGCCATCGGGCTTGCACCCCTAGTACAGAGGGGCCCTGCTGGACCTAGAGAATAAGATACCTGTGACCCCCAAGCGTTGCATGGGAAAGGATTTTAGACACTTATTGCCGGACAGACTAGTCGAACTTTCATCCCGTAAAACGGGCGGTTCTGCTGTCTAGAGATAAAACTGCCTGTGATCCTTCCCAAATAAGTGGTAAGGGTATTAGCCACTTATCGTCGGACAAACTAGTCGAACTTTCATCCCGTAAAACGGGAGGTTCTGTTGCCCAAAGATAAAACTGACTGTGACCCTACCAAAGCGAGCAGAAGCATAAGCAGACTTAGGGTTTTGCAAGTACATGAGACAAAAAGCTGAATTCTGTCATAACACTCGCGTCCCGATTTTTCATTTCCATCACTACACAAGAAAACGTCGTGAGGTAAACTGAGTTTTGCTCTGCGGAATCTAGCAACTATTCCACTGACTTATAACAACTTAAAGCGAGAGAAGTTGAGACTAAAAATTTTTCGTCGCTACTTCACTCCTTGTAAATCGCGCTACTTAGAGCCGAAAAATTATACATGTATATCAGAGTCATAGGCCGAACACCGCCTAGTCCAAGTACGCCACTGAACTGTACTGACTTTACATAGTACCGATACACCACTTGACTAGTGAAAAGAAAACTTCGCGTACACGTTTCACTTTTATCTATTGAAAACTCTTCGATAAAAAAAATCACTCCCGATTTGCTAAAATCGCGTTTTAGGACAACTGAGATAGTTGGTTCCCCTATAAAGTGAATGAGCACCAGAGATTTGTTTAGAGATTCAAAAACACACAGTTGGTTACCCGGCGAACACCGAACACCATAATAATGTTATGATGTTTTGTTTTTCTGAGATTGGCGTAGCAATTGTGTACACTTTCTTTTGTGAAATCGTAATTGAGATCACTTCTTCACTCTCCACTCAGTATTACAAATTTGGTTCGGAGTCCAACTCCCTATTAGCCTCGGTATCGAAACCGTCTTTGGCTTACTGGTTCGAAGATGATGAGAAAGTGCACTAACAGTGGTAGAGCTTGGTACTGGAAATCGAAACCCAGGTAACATATGAAGACTGTGAGCTGATTCTATATTGGAGGATTAGCTTGACTAAATTAAAGAGACCATTCCACTTTACGTTTTATTTAAAAAAATAAAAATAAGAATACAGATGAATTTAACAAAATTGGTTACTCGGAATTACAACTTGGAAGTTTTACTACATCACTTAAGTGGGAGCACAACCCCTATAATACTCAATGGGTGCTAGGAGGTTTTTATGCTAAACCGCGATTTATTGAAAATAGTGAAATGTGAACTTCGTACATCGCAACTTGCATTGGCCCAAAGGGAAAGGTATTAATTCTCGAAGAGGGAATTTGATCACGAGTTATAAGAACTTCATATTCGTCACTAAACATTCTCAAGGTGCGACTACAAATCTCCAAGTGCTCGTCCCGAGTTGGAGGGGGAACTTAGAAAAAATAATCACATACCTGGTGTTATACAGAGCGGCCGTGTCTGGAGAGCACACACACTCGTCGTCGGTCTATCGCAGAATCAACCGGAGCGGCGAACAGTCCTCGCTTATAAAGGCGTTTCGTCCCACGCATTTCTGCCAGTTCTGACGTTGCTTGAAGGCGACGTCACGAGCCTCATCGAGCTTGGGAGAGACTTCTTCACGCGCATGCTCAATAGTGGTTAAGACTTCTAGTTTTTCTATGATTTTTCTCTATCACGCCGGGATTGGGATTCCTATTTTACATTTATTTTTACAGTTTTTATTTCACACCTAGCTCTAACTACATAATAGATTTTCATGTATTTATTGCTTTCGTGGTATTCCCTAAATATTGCATCTAGGACCCGGCACTGTGATCTGAGTAAATCAGAGCCAGGGTCATACCACTAATACATGCGTGTGGGTTGGTGTCAATGAGGCATCAGGTCGCTAATTCAATCTGAACCTCAACTGACTCCGTTCTCCCTATCTCTCTTTTCCTTACTGCACACACAATTTGAAAAGCGCGGGCGTCTCGCCCCATAATTTGAGTCCGGCTTAGGACTTCGAGGCACAACTGTGTAACAATATATATATATATATATATATATATATATATATATATATATATATATATATATATATGCTAATGATTATGACACCAAACACTATTCGAAGCTTTCTTGCACCCACTGGAAAACGTGAAGTATATATTTATTTGCATATACTGTTATTGTACTGTTCCCGTAATGGCCACCGACTTCGATTTTACATAATTTGAGAAATAAATTTCACTTTTTATTTTGTAGTCAATTTGAAGGCATTTAGTTATACTACCATTAAGAAACCCATATACACCATATTACGAATCAATCATTATGGAATAATTTCATGTGTTACACGCAGCAGTGGTACCAACCTTTGAAAGTTTCATTTACAACTTTATTCCTTTTCTTTTTTAATTTGCTTTGTGAGTAATAGTGCAATCGGAATAAATGTACAACAAGATTTTCTCTCTCTCTCTCCGTGTGTGTGTGTGTTTCTAGTTTCCGGCGTAAGCGTGTGGATACTACCAGGTATACTTTCGTGTGTACATATGCTAGTGTGCGTGTATGGCGGGGGTATATGAAGTATTAATTGGGATCGCGTAGTAGAACTTATCGATATTAGTACGAACATAGGAGCGGCCGTTACTTCACACGATAACTTTGGACGAATGCGAATTTTTTAATTCTGCTTTTTGCAATAAATAAGTAGAGTGAATCCTCTTGAGGGAGTTCCTTAATCGAGATGATTCGCCAATTGGAAGTGATAGAAATGGGTCACTTCCGATTTTGACGTTGATAACTATAGAGCTTACAAAATTTGGACGATTACTGTGTTTGGATTTCATCATAATCTTTGAGTCTACGTCTCACCTAACCTCGATAGAAAGGGAATCCTAAACTTAAATAATTAAATAACTCGAAACCGATGAGAGTACAAAGCTCAAGGTTTCGGCAGAAAACTAGCACAAAAATTTGGAATAGAAAAAGTATCAAGTATCCAGTTGGAGAGGGAGGGAAAGGATGGGAATACGGACATAAGACCATAAAACACATGATTGAAATGGCAGTCAGTGATGATTATAGAGGTGGCTCTTGGCCGTAGAGTTCGAAATTCCCTCTATGGCATTGCCCGAGCGTGCACAATCTGAGTTACTATAATTTTCACAGTACTATATTCAGCCATCGTTTATTCAATTCCCCCGCCCTTCAAAATTTGAAATGAACATTGCCTCCCATGGTGCTCAATATAAATTACATGTATTTTTGCAGTACTGCTTTTCACGTCCATTTAGACAGCCCCCCAACGGTCAAGACACAATCGGAAATGGTCTCAATATCAGAAATGTGCAGGCAAAACTTTTCGTTTGTACACACTTAGGGGCGCCGCCAGAACGAAAACAAAGTGGGGGCTGTCCAAATGGTAGCCACCCCAACCATGTCAAATTTAAGCACAAATCGTCGCAATCGTTTGTACAGATATCTGCAGGCGAAATTTTGGTTTGTACATAATTAGGGGCGCCGCCAGAACGAAAACAAAGTGGGGGCTGTCTAACTGGTAGCCCCCCACCTTGTCGAATTCAAGCACAAATTCTCGCAATCGTTTGTACAGAAATGTGCGGGCAAAATTTTCGTTTGTACACAATTATGGGCGCCACCAGAACGAAAATAATGTGGGGCTGTCCAAATGGTAGCCACCCCAAACATGTCAAATCCAACCACAAATAGTCCCAATCGTTTGTACATCGTTTGTACAGAAATATGCAGGCGAAATTTTTGTTTGTACACAATTAGGGGCGCCGACAGAACAAAAAAGTAGGGGTGTCCAAATGATAACCCCCCACCATGTAAAATTCAATCACAAATTGTTGCAATCGTTTGTACATCTTTTGTACAGAATGTGCAAGCGAAATTTTCATTTGTACACATTTAGGGGCGCCGCCAGGACGAAAACAAACTGTGGACGGTCAAAATGGAACCCCCCACCATTTCCAATTCAATGACAAATAGTTGCAATCGTTTGTACGTCGTTTGTGCAGATATGTGCAAGGGAAATTTTCGTTTGTACACAATTAGGGACGCCGCCAGAACGAAAACAAAGTGGGAGGGGCTATCTAAATGGAAGCTCCCCACCATGTCCAATTCAATCACAAATTGCAGTCGTTTGTACAGAAATGTGCAGGCTAAATGTTCGTTTGTACACAATTAAGTGTGCCGCCAGAACGAAAACAAAGTGTGGGCTGTCTAAGTGGTAGCCCCCACCATGTTGAATTCAAGCACAAATTGTCGCAATCGTTTGTACCTCGTTTGTACAGAAATGTGCGGGCGAAATTATCGTTTGTACACAATTAGAGGCGCCGCCAGAACGAAAACAAGGTGAGGGAATTTCTAAATGGTGGAAACATTAAAAAAATGTTTCATATACTATGGAGTATTTTGTCTACACTTTGTAGACACTATTGTGTCGATTGGTATGTTCACACTATCATGTGATTTACTACATTGATCTTATTCTAACGATGATGGAATTAAATGTTTTTTTTTTGTTTTTTATTTATATTTATACTTACAATCATTATTGCTGAGTTAGTTTATCACTCTTCGGCTCTTATTATTAAACTTATTCATTATTTCTTACGTGAGCTGAATCCTTGTGAGAAAAATGCAATTTTTCTTTCTAACTTGCGCAGAAATTGTTATTTTCATCTCGTACAGGAAATTGATAAGTGGAAGATATAACAAATTGACAAAGTAGACTGTTAAAGGGTAAATTATAACACAGTATCTTGTTTTATTTGAACATCTTCATTAAACTCATTTTGCAGAAACTATAGAATGCACGGTGAAGTATTTTAGTGCATTCAGCATTCTGATTTACGAGTAGGGTTGCTAACTGGCCGGTAATTCATCGGCCTGGCTTGGAATATTGTTGTGATTTTGATTAAGGCCGGTGACCGGTACAAACTTCTTATTAGCCCCCTTCCGACCGATATTTTGGAATCTGCAATCCAGAACATAACATTGAACATCGAAATGTTTCAACAGTGCCTTTACAAACACAAATTTCCGTTGTATTATATATTATCGATATTTTTTAATCTATGGCAGTTTTTTTTATTTATTTAACATAAGAAATTTGATAACACTTAGATTTTATTGTAAAAGAATTTTATACATTTATTGAGAGTAGAAAATGGCTTTTTAAAGCAATTTTCTTTGTTTGAAGTGTAAGTTTATAGAGTAAATTTCATTTTATGAATCAACAATTGTTACGTAAAGATTAATATCCAGTATTATTCATTAGTTTCGATAATTTTAAAGAAGTGGAAATTGCTGGTAAATACAACAAGGATCAATATTATCTTCAGTTTCTCATTTGTACAGAGAATTTTGGGGATGTGCCGGTAATTTTGTTTCAACTCTGCTACGTAGTGGCTCCGTACTGACACATTGCATGCAAATAAGTATGTAAGGCTACCATACGTCCCGGTTTCTTAAAATTTGTCTCGGTGTGCAGAAGTTTTCCTTCTTGTCCTTTTTTCTATTAATTACTTATCAAAAGTTCTGAAAAGATAATAAAATCGACTTATTCCTTTTGCTTTCCATTCCGACTATACTATAGGAACAATTTCATTCTAATCTTTATTATTATTCCAATCGCTGCTTCCCTGGATATAACATATAATGTTTAAATCCTCCTAACTGGCACTCTTATCACCAAAAGTAAGAATGTATACCCCGAGGTGGCAACAAATTCTCGTGACGTTGCAGACCAGCCCCGAAAACACTCTTTTTTTGCTTCTATAATAATTTTTCTAGCTTGTATAATAATTTTAGCACTGTTGATTAAGTATGGACTATATTAATACATTATTTTAAGTTGTGTAATTAGTGCGATGCTGTAGTGAAATTCGAAAGATAAAATTAATACAAAATGCAATATTAACTACTAATTTGTAAGACGTCCCGTTTTTTTCTATTTTCAAAAAATATGGTAGCCTTAAAGTATGCTAAACCAAACAAAATAAATTGTACCCCTCTGATAGTGCTCTCAAACGGGTCGGGTCAGTCGGGTCAGGTTGTCGGGTCGGGTCGTCACATTCTTCACTTATTTTGAAATACTTTAAGGAGCTTTGTTGCAGAACTCAATTCGAAGTTGGTGAATGAATGATAATTGTGATTAATTGTTGCTGAAATAGTAATAAAATTTTAATTTAACCCTATATTAACTAGTTAACATGTTAATTTTAATTAATATTACGACTAACTTTTTTCCTTTCTGCATTTTTATGTCAAGTTAAATGTCACATTAAGTGAAATTGAAAGGAAATATCTAGTTAACGATCCACGTTATGCACCAACGCTAAGAGAGACGGTGATGATGAGAAATAATTGAAGTGATTGAATGAAGAAAGTGGGAGGAAATGGGAGAACACCTAGAAAACCCATGCACACGGTGTTTGTCCACCAGCAAACTTACTTGGTACGAGCTGGAATCAATACCCATGGACCTTCGGGTTAAACATCTGCCTTTGAGCAGGACACATTATTATTATTATTATTATTATTATTATTATTATTATTATTATTATTATTATTATTATTATTATTATTATTATTATCATTATTATTATTACTTCTTTAAGAGTGACCAAGAAAGTTCCGCCGCCTTTTCACCAACACCTTCGAACATTGATATGTAACCTAAGACGTACCTGGAATATCAAAAGTAGTCTCCATCAGCACCGACGACCTTCTGCCAACGTTCTGGGAGGCTATGGATTCCTTCGCAGTCGAACTTGGTAGAACGTGAAGCGAAGAAGGTTTCAAGTGCATATTGAACCTCTACTAGCGATTTCAACTGGCGTTCTCTAAGGTGATTGTCCAAGGAATGGAACAGGTGATAATCGGACGGTACAATGTCCGTGGAGTATGGCGGATGCAATAGTGTTTCCCATCCAAGGCGTAGAATGGTGTCCTGGGTCATCTTAACCACGTGGGGCTTAACTTAGCCTTGTAACAGGAGGACTCCTTTGCGATTCAGAAGTGCTGGATCCAGAGAGTGACAGTACACAGCAGAGATGGGCACCCTCAATCATTTTTGCCCTCAGGAGGGACACCCTCACCCTCATTTCGGTAGATGAGGGTGAGGGTGAGAGTCTATTGAGGGTGAGGGTGGCTGAGGGTGTTGGTGAGGGGGTCAACTGAGGGTGAGGGTGAAGGAGTCGACTCAAGGTGAGGGTGGCTGAGGGCGAGGGCGGCTGAGGGTGAAGACGAAGGTGTCGATTGAGGGTGAGGCTGGCTGTGGGTGAAAGTGTCGTTTGAGGGTGAGGGTGGCTGAGGATGAGAGTGAAGAAGTCGTCTGAGGGTGAGGGTTGCTGAGGGCGAATATGAGGGAATCAATTGAGGGTGAGGGTGAGGTAGTCAACTGAGGATGAGGGTGAGGAAGTCGATTGAGGATGAGAGTGAATGAGGGTAAGCGTGAGGGAATTGATTGAGGGTGAGGGTGAGTGAGGGTTAGCAAAAATGCCCATAACCAATCCAATCTCTTGGATCTTTTTCCCCGTTGAGTGAGTCAGGTGAAAAAAGCAATGCTGTACACGAGTTGAGTTTCCGAAAGTTGCTTTTACAGTCTGCATTTCCGCTATCTCGAAATCCATAACCACAGTTACAGGATCCGGGTATTTACTAAATTCACTGCACTGATGCACCACCGCACGAAACAATTCTTCATATGAAATTTGTGTCTTGCTCTGCATTGGGGCATACACCAAGTAAAGGAAGTCTCACCTCAAATAACATATAGGGTCTGTGTGATTTTTTTAAGGAGCCATTGAAAAGTTTCCGTCCACTATCCATGTTTCACTTCTCAATAGTTCCATAAGGCTATATTTAAAGGAAACTGTTAGAAATATTTATATGTTTCTCTTCTTTTATATAAATTTGTTTCCTTCACGTATATATCCAATAACAATTCGCCAATGTTTAATCAGAGTTGAAATATAACATTCTTCTTTCAATAGCTTCTAAAAAGATCACTCTTTTCACATGACTCAGTTAACGAGGAAGAAGGTCCAAGAGTTTGGGCTCGGAGAACGGTACAAGAAAGATGCAAATTTTTGTCTAGTTTGAGGGAAAATGAACGGATTGACATATATTCTCATATTTGTTTGCAATTTTCTGTTCTGAAATTTTGATATTGGCGAAACTTAATATTTGTAAATAGTGGTATATAAACCCATTAATTCCCCACGTTGCCTTTGCTTTTAACATTTGCTGAAGCTGGCACTATTTTCTTGTACTGGTGCTTGCTCCTGCGTCAAGTAGCCGAAACTTAAATTTTGCGGAGTTCAACACCAACCGAATTGGTTTCCAAGTTTGATTAAAATAACGTAAGCTCTTTAGGTCATTTATTTTGCATCTACTTTGATCAAGAAAGGTGAAAAAATAACCGTGACAAAATTTCCTATATGAATTGTATTTCTGTGATAGGATTACTGAAAACTTTTATCTTTTATCTCAAATACGATATCTAAAATATGTAACTATTTATTTAATAATAATAATAATAATAATAATAATAATAATAATAATAATAATAATAATAATAATAATAATAATAATAATAATTATTATTATTATTATTATTATTATTATTATTATTATTATTATTATTATATATTTCGACTTGCTTCAGTTGAAGATTAAAGAAAGCAATTTCAAAAGGTTTTTCGATTCATTCATTGTACTTGTATTATGTTCTAAAAGACACTGGTGATGAAATTATCGTGACAAAATTTTTGGTGACGAAATTACCTATATGGTAATATTTTGGTGACAAAATTACCAATGACGAAATTATCGTGACGAACTTTCCGGTGACAAAATTACCGTCGCCCGTTGGACATAAGCTCACCGGCAAAAAGCTCACCAGACATAAGCTCATCGGTAGTCTTATATTACAGGGGCGGACAAAAGCTCACCGATAGCAAACATAAGCTCCCTTCGGAGACTTTTAATAAAATTCACCGAGTATTGAAATTTAGGCGTTGGCTACTTCCTAAGCGGAAAATGGAGGTAGTATCTTATATCACTTATCAGGTGTAAGAGAAACCGTTGGGGAGTTGCGTTCTATTAAACGTGGAAAGACCTTGGGGAACTTGTAACAAAATACCCTGGATATTAAAATCTAGACATTGACCACAATTACAAATAGGCCTAATAATTCAGTAGAAAGCAGACCTACTAATGTTATATAGCAGTTATCAGATATCAGAATAAAATAGGGGTGTTGCAAGTTTAATGAGTTAAGCTTGGGCGATAGTAGTCGTAATTTTTGCCCTGGAAGTTTTGGAACCAAATTTTTCTTATAGGTCGGAGAATTCATCACTGGACTAAAATATTTTCATGATTATGCATGCATACGTACATAATAGAATCTGGTTACGTAACGGGATTCATGATTCTGGTTTGTGATTTTTTTAAATACCAATTCATCATACTCAGATGTATTTAGGCCTTACTTCTTAGTGCTGTCGTCGTGTTTGCAGCCTAACACTCAAAGAAATCTCTTTCTTATTTACTAACACAAAGGTTTTTCTTTTGGTTAATAAGTTGCTGTTTTGTTCTTAATAAATAAAATAAGAAAGAGATTCATTTGATGAGCATTGGTCTGCAAGTATAATAACAGCCTTGAAGTCTGCAACATTCTTAATATTTTATTTTGATGTCTGATAACTCCTATATGACGTTAATTATATAGCCTACTTTCTATTGAGAAGGTAGGCCTACAAGTAGTCAAAGCCCAGATTTAAATATCTGGAGCATTTTATTACAAGTTCCTCAAAGTCAACTCACGTTCAACACATTAAACCCTGCAACATCCTTATTATTTTATTCTATCTGACAACTGATATATAGCATTAGTAGCTCTATTTTCTACTGAATTAGGCCTACTACTAGTCAAAGTCTAGATTTTAAAACCTCTTCATACTCATCATACGTTTTGCTAAAAAGGGGGAGAGCGGTGGCACAGTGGTATATTTTTCACCTCTGGTGCTTCGGTCCCGGGTTCCATCCCAGTCCCCGCCAAATAAACCTTGTGGTGGACAATCTACCTTGTGCGTGGGTATCCTCGGGGTTCTCCCACTTTCTTCATTCCACCATTTCATTCGTTATTCATCCGCCTTCTTTAGCCTAACCGGCATAATCGTGGGACGTAAAACTTAAAAGATTTCTTTCTAACGGAAAATGAAATATTTCTGAGTTGATTTCAGCCATAGTAAAAAAAACATAATAAGGAGACACCCTTTCACCAAAATTTCGTTTACCAATATTTCTGTGCTGCAAAATTTCCTGCACCGAAAGTTTCAGCATAGAGGAAGGGGTTGGATTACTTTTTCAAGTAAAAGGAAGTAGTACTCTGTTGTTTGTCCAAATCCGTTTTCAATTTATTTTTTTAATATTCAAAACCTACTTCATATTAACATTCAAAATCTGGTTTTCATTTTTGTCATATTTTCTGTTTGCCACTTTTCAGTTGCATTTTTTATATATTTTATTTTTCAGGTTTATTTTCCTTTGCAATTAAATTAGTTAACCTATAAATGTATTTAGTTATCATTGTTGTATTCTTTATTGCGTGAATTATCTTATAATATAATTATATTATTAGTAGTGAGCTTATATCCAGTGAGCTTATGTCCGCGACCCTTTGATATTCTTTCTTGTGTTGGTGAACCCGAGCGCGAGCGATCCCAGTGACCATCTATTATATATATACAAGTGTATGAAATATAAATAATATTATACCGTAGATATAATGTATATCTACGTATATTACAATATATAAATTTCAATCACTTCAATGAGAATCATATTAACCCTTACTTATTGTTTATTTAGGAAATGAAAGAAACTGTGTGAGGGAGTTGATAGAGGGTGGCTGAGGGTGATTAAGTCGAGTGAGGGTGAGGGAGTCGGTTGAGGGTGAGGGTGGCTGAGGGTGAGGATGTCGATTGAGGGTGAGGGTGGCTGAGGGTGTGTGTGAGGGTGACGATTGAGGGTGAGGGTGGCTCAGGGTGTGTGTGAGGAAGACGATTGAGGGTGAGGGTGTCTGAGGGTGAGAGATTCGATTGAGGGTGAGGGTGTCTGAGGGCGAGTATGAGGGAATCAACTGAGGGTGAGGGAGTCGATTGAGGATGAGGGTGGCTGAGGGTGAGTGTGGCTGAGGGCAAATATGAGGAAATCAAATGAGGGTGAGAGTGAGGTAGTCAACTGAGGGTGAGGATGAAGAAGTCAACTGAGGGTGAGGGTGGATGAAGGTGACTCTGAGGGAGTCTACTGAGGGTGGGGGTGGCTGAAGGTGAGGGAGAGGATGAGTGAGGGTTAGCAAAAATGCCCATCTCTGGGTCAGAGTGGGTCATGGTTGGATGGGGGCAGACTGGGTCATGGTGGGTGGAGGGTACATAACGTTTGTTGCTAGTTGAAAGTGGGCGGTGGGTCAAATTGGGTCATGATGGGTGGTCGGTCAGAATGGGTCACAGTGGATGCTGGATCAAGTTTTCTTGGACCCATGCCATAACTGCATCAGATAGCTCAGTGTTGGCGGTCCCGCTGGGAAATCCTTTGAAATTGTATATGTCCTCAATGTATCTGCGTTCTGTCCCTGTCGTTCAAGGGTACTGAAAATAACTGAAAACCAGAATTTCGAAATATAGTATTGACAAGTTATGAAGATACTTTGGGTGAATCAGAAAAAAAATCGTATGAGGCATAGTGATGGGCAGTGGGAATATTCCCGGTGGGAAGGAATTTAAAAATGGGGATATTCCCGGTTTTTTCCTGGCCTATAAACTCCCGGTTTTTTTCCTGGCCTATAGATATTTCCATTTATCTACTTTATCTTCCAAATTATAAGAACCATATGACCAATTACTTTATTTTAATATATTATGATTTACTTCTACGTTTTAAAGAATTTGCAGGTTAAAAATTTAAAATTATTTGACAGTACTTTATATAACTAATGAGTTTTTAAGTTCCATTTCCATTTGCACTAAAAAGTAAGGTAATTGTTTAGTAGGCCTATTGGGGGGCCAAAACTAGCAAAAAGTAGGATGATTTACGGAAGAAATGAGTTGATAGTGATGTTCAAGTAGTCAAGAAAGTATCGAACACAATTTTTTTAGGGCAGTAGGGGATTTATACAAAACGGAAAGGTAAGTGGAAGTGATTTATGTGAGAAAAGAAAGTGAATTGTTGGTAACGAAGATAGAAAACAACGTGCCATATGGGGCTCTAACCCGCCTTCATTCGCTAACGCTCGCTCTGCAATGCTGTCTGAATTTAATGTTGGTAACGTAATTTAACTTACGAAACCATACAAGAACCGCATCGGAATAGAATATCGCAAAAAAGTAGGTGCAAAAGCTCGCCCCCAACGCTAAAGAACAGCCAAAATTAGCAAAGTACTAATTTACAAATGATGAAAAGAAACTATTTTGTAAAGTAATTTAGAATTATCTAGAAATAGAGATGAAGTATTATTAATAAACCCTGAACCACCATTAGTAATAGACGTCGGTCTGTCTCTTCTTTCTGAGTCGAATTTCTGAAGAGGTACTCGTACTTCTTTTACATGTGAATTAACGTATGGAATTTCGAGAAATAGGTAGAATGAAAGGTTGTGTATGGCAATGTTACGTGCTGAAATATAAAGATAAGTAAGTATTTTGAAAATTTTGTGAACATAAATCTGTATGCGCAAATGTTGATAAATTGGTGAGACATGTAGGCCTATCTTCTAACATTTACCCAATCTAATTGGTTTATAACATTTCTAAATTTAATATGTTTATAATATCAATAATAGTCAAGTTTAGCAAATCCACTTACATATAAATTTAAATTGTTTAGTGGTTTAAAAATATTAGGTCTTACTATATAATTTTTTCACACATATTTAATTGATAGAACATATTGTAAATAAATATACATTTATGCGTACTCTCTAATAATAAAGTGTTAATAAACTAACATAGTACCGTTGAGAATACATTTTAAAGAATACTCTGTGGACAACAGTAATAATATGCTGTGAAATAAAAATTAATTCAACTTTGAAATCATAATATAGCAATAAAATGGAATTTTCTATCTGATTGTCAATAATTCCCGGATAAATTCCCATTTTGGGAATCTTCCCAGGGAATATTCCCGAAAAATATCTTCCCGGGAATTTACCCATCACTAATGAGGCATTATGTTCCAGTTAACGGTCCGAACTACTTTTAAAACCAGTTTCTTCTTCATGTCCTTCCGTGTTTTTATGTCTTTTTTGCTTTCTAATTTAATTTCGAAGTCTATCGGCAACTGTTTTATCATAATGGAAATCAGGGTGTTTCGTCGTTTTCGTAAAAGTGTGCAATTTTCTACGTATACAACTCTTCATTGATTCTTACTTGACAAAGCGATCTTAGCGTAGTGACGTCGGCATTCCTTTCATAATTCAGAGGTTCCCGGCTCGATTCCCGCTGCGGCAGCTAATGAAACTTTTCTCAAGTACAATATGCATACTTCTGATGTATAATGAAATGATAAATAATGAATTTCTTTCGTTCTTACAAGCAAGAGTGGAAACTGCTTTATTCACAGGGGAAATACTAGCAATATGACGTCACACGTCTGTCTACAACCTTAATTTGTACTCTATTAGAGGTCAACGTGTTTAGCAAAGAATTCGTGGATACTTAAGTCATGCTTAGGGTCTAGTAGGATATGTCTGAAACGATATTGTTTCCTAGCAATTATTCCTAGCGCCTTCCACTATTATCCTACTGCTAGAAATAATATTTTCGTTCCTCATTTCCAACACTTTCAAAAAATTCGTTCAACCAAAATTTGTAAACAGGAACTATTCATCTTCATATTCGCATGTTTATTTTGTTAAAATGGCAATATAACGCATACATAATCCAAAGTCTTTTATCCAAAGGTATCGTGTTACTGCGTATCGTGATGAAGACAAATTCTACTTTGTTTCTATTTATTCATCCGAATATTAATATTGTCCAGGAGCTGACACGTTTTTTTGCTCTCTCGTTCAATTTTAGATACTAATCTTTCGAAAGTATCTCTTAACCATTTTTTTTATTTTCCTATCAACTTCAGTATACTTACCTACATTGAAATAGGCGCCATGTTGATGTCTTAAATCTTAATTAATAATAATAATAATAATAATAATAATAATAATAATAATAATAATAATAATAATAATAATAATAATAATAATAATAATAATCATATAGAAGACAAATTCCGTATGAGGACAGATTGTATTAAAATCTGTAAGTCCGCCGCTAACATTAGGCATAAGTTACAAAATTTTCTGGATTAACACTAGAACGGCGGCTGGGTCATTTTTGACCCATTTCGAACTTTACGTTGTAACAACTTTTTTATTTTCTTACGAATCGGATCGAATTTTTGTGACTTTTACTCGGTTTCTTCAAGAAATATTTGTACTAAGTTTCATTCATATCCACACTTTGCCTTTTGAAATAACTAACAATTATACTAGAACGGCGGCGTGGGTCAATTTTGACCCAACTCTTTTGTTAGTGATATTTTGTTGCATTGTAGCAACACTGCTTGCTAGCGTCTTTATCTTGCGACCGTTCTTTCTCATAATACTCTCTCATTCCATCTCGTGTTCAAGGCCAGCTTCTCAACAATTTTGTCAGTATAGTTGGAGTTACTAATACTTTAGAAAGTCTGTTGATTAGGAGAATCTAATTATTTTCGGACTGATGTGCTATTTCAAACACTCATTATGAGCAAGAAACTGATAACACTGGATGAAATACTTGCAAATTTCAATGACATAAGCGAATCTGACGCTGAATGCGTTGATATTTCTTCAGATGAAGAGTATCTGCCGAATAACAACGAATATGATGATTCGGATGAAATATTGAAAGAGGAAGAGATAAGCACAGAAAAGCATACTTCTGCAATTAGGCGTCGCAAAATAGGTAAGATGATGATAATTATTATTATTATTATTATTATTATTATTATTATTATTATTATTATTATTATTATTAAACACAAATTATATGTCTTACATCGTAACAAAATATTCATAATAATTTCAATCATTTTAACAAAAAATTTGCAATTATTTTGCATGCTATTGTGAAAATATATAGCTAGTGTGTTCTTTTTTGTTGGTATCACTATGTTGAAATGTTTCATGAGAAGACGTTTATAGCACAAATAAATAATAATAAATAAACCACAGCCATATTCGATCCACTATTGGATGACGCCTCTCCTCGAAGGGAGGACTTGGTCCACTGCTCCCACGCTGACCAGACGGGTTGGGACAAGGTTCCTATATACCAGACGGGCTGGGAGAAGAAAGCCGAAGTTTTCACTGCGATCGCCACTATATGACCGCCCCGCTGGTCTAGTGGTGAACGTGGCTGAGTACGGATTGAGGGATTCCGAGTTCAACTTCCGGCGCTGCCAAGAATTCTTAGACTACTAGCCTGTGGCGTAACCAGAAATTTTAAAGCTACCGAAACCAAAAAGTTTAGAGATCTAAATGGGAGACAACTTACTTTCTCTTATGTTTGGATAAATTATATTTCAACCAAAGAAGTAGAGTCTCTAAAGGAGTTGTTCGAAAGAACAGGTAGTTTACGATTCTTTTCATGTCAGAGCTTTCATGATTAGAACCTCCTATAAAACAGTCACTTTATGCTGACTTTTTCTGGTTTGAACTACTGCAAGTTTACGACTGTCTATGCTATTTTATTTTATGTCAGGTTATGTGTTTCCACAAATTCTAAATAGAGAGAGGAAAGTTATAAAAATGCATATATGCGTATTACAACCATATTAGTAAAATATTTTTTGTGTAATACGTCACGCTTTTATTTGTGAACAATGTTTTTGTATGACCCTTCTCCTTGTAGAGGAGTGACTGAACTTTATTCTGTGTAAGACTGCATGTTTAGATGTGTGTAGATTAGGTTAGTTTAGTTCAGTTAGGTCATGCGCTTGAACAAACTATCTAAGAATAATAACTATCTACGAATTAGAATGATATATATAACATTACTATATAATAAACTGACATTTTATATAACACATTCAATAATATCATTCTAATAATATTATATTCATATAAATAGCATGTTTCTTAAAATTGTATTATTGGCAAAAAACACATTTATCAATAAATATTAAGCTAGAGTTCAAAGAAGTTTTTTGTTTTATTGAATGAAAGTCACGTTTTATTATGCAAGAAATATTAGTTGTTTAGAATACAAATATTTAATAAAAATGGAATGGGTCATTTTTGACCCACTCCCGCCGTTCTAGAGAGTATCAAAAACACCGCCGTTCTAGTGTTAAAGGCCACCGAAACCACCTGGACATATCCCCTGCATACGTCCCTACAAATACGTAAATTTTAAGGAAAGGTTTAAAGTCTAATTTTGTGTAGAAAGTAGTGCTACTGGAATCATAAGAGCCCAAAGAAACTAAGTTTTCAAGTTTTGCCTTCCACGTTTAGGACGGCTAAACTGTAGGAGACGTCGATGATGAGAATGAAAGAATAGCGGCATGAAGAATGTAAGAGGAAACAGGACCACGAGGAAACCTATACACACAGCGTTTGTTCAACACATTGTCCACTGGGCGAGAAATGGGATAAATACAGTCAATCAAATTCCATAGTTGAGAGAAATACGATTAAAACAACTATAAGGGAAACGCTTAACATTTCTGGAACAGGTGAACCATTAAGTTCACGAAATTTCAGCAATAATAATAATAATAATAATAATAATAATAATAATAATAATAATAATAATAATAATAATAATAATAATAATAATAATAATAATAATAATAATGGTATTAAAATTTTTAAACTTGCCGTAAAGTTAGGCAAAACATACAGATAAGTAGGGATTTTACGAAGGTGAATGGACCTCCAGAAAACACCTTTGTAACTACCAATATTTTAAACTAGAGCGTTCCACTGAAGTTTCTGGTAGGAAGCATTCTACTGTATGTTTTAAGGAACATAACTGTAAAAAAAAGTAACTGAATATCACTCAACAAAGAGCCATAGAATAAACTAAGTTTTAGGATATGCCGAAATAATTTATCAAAGCTTTGCTACAAAAATACCTACACAACATAATAAATTCAATGAGCTCCGAAATACAAAATAACAAAATAGCGTACAAGATTCAATCTACAATGCAATTTTTGCTTAAAAAGGGGCCATACACTATTTAGAGAATCGAGATAAAATGATAAATACTTACGATACATTTTGTCTCGTCTTGATTTTTATCTCCAAATCGAGACGAAAATTTGGTAAGCCGTGTCACGTCTCGAATATAAAATGTTAATGAGAAATCACTTTTCTCGTGGGCAACACTATAAACACCGAAATATTATTGCCAAATGTCACGTTCCTGGTTGCGCTTTGCCCTGAGCGTTAATGAACTTCTAATTTTATGAGATAATAGTAATTATTATAATTTTATTATCATTATAAGTATTATTTTTCCTGAAGATTTGATAGTTCAGGTATTGAAACATCCGAGTATTCAAATATCTGAACATAATAAAACATGTGTCTTCTGGCGATCAATCTCCGGCAAAAATCCTAAAGTAAAAAACATATTGGTCGTTTGTGGATCCGATTCGATTCGATTACCTTTATATTACTGGTCAAGCGACTTGATCACTGAACCACGATTCTCTCTTTTGGTGAGAAATTCAACTCGTTCTGTCTATGCAGGTGTTCTTCAGTCGTTCTTATCGCTTCTCACGATAGAACAAAGAAGTTGTTGTTTTTCAATGCAACGCTCATCGTCTCAACAGAGTATTTCGTCGTAGCAAACTTATTTTTTTCTTTCTGTAAAATAGTTTCCAACTTATAGTCTTCGTCACCATGACTGTTTTGCATATACGCTTTTCTTAATTACATTTATTAACATTGGGAATATTTTTGGATACGAAGTTGATATTGTGTATGAATGATATTGTATTTATCGTGTTCTCATGCTCTCGTATTACGTCATCCGTCCTGCCGTGAGAACAAACGTTCCTATCCTGCAGGAGTCGTAGGTGGAATGACTCATACACACAATTACCATCGTTCGCTTCTTTCCACTGAACAATTTTACCTATAACAGCAGTGCATAAAAATCTATAACCATGGGAAGAATTTATTAGTTAAGACTGCTACACTTTTTCAACTATTATTTCCAAGCTTCTTTCCCACGGGATCAAATCAAATGTTGCCAGTATTCTTTATCATGAAATCGATCCATTGGCATTGTCTATGAATGCGGAAAACATTAACATTTTCTTTATTATTTTACATGGTGCATTGCCAACCCTAAGTATCGAAACGGGTTATTCCCAAGTGTGAGCAGAAGCGAGGAGTTAGCCAGGAGAATCCGTTGTAGCAAGAGTGTGGAAGAGTTTGCTGGAGGAATAGGCAGTGCAAGACATCGTAAAGAAGGATATTATGAAGAATTTTTTTTAGTGCTACATTAATATATACAGGATGTGAAGCAAGATAACAAATACCTTCTGGAGATGTAACGTCTTTTAGGAATCAAGATACCTCAATCAGCAGTATTCCTCCCTTTTTCTCCTCGTCATTATCACATAGTGAAAATCTTAGCATAATACGAAGAGTGAATATATAGTGCTAGTGATATTCAAACAAGGGCTATGTTTCTAGTGTTCATATAGAGTGTGTGCGTATTTACTTTACCATGCAGTGTTAAAAGTTTATTCTTCATTTTGCTTATTCGATTGCCGTAGAGCAATTTCTTCTGTTTGAGCATTTAGCTCTGCCAAGTGAGAATTTTGTGTGTTGTTAATATATATATATATAGACCTATATATTTTTGTTCCGTACGCACATATATCTATACTCAATAAATAGGAATTTACCTAAGTAAATATCACGTCTTCATTCATGTGTGTGTGAATTCCTGCGAGCAGACGGCTTGCCAGTTACGTGTATGTATGCGTGTGCATACGCAAAAGTAATTATAACACAACCTCAGTCTCAAAAGCATCAACGTGACTCATGTCAAATCACTGTTCACATTTCAACATTATCAATCTGCGCCCAACAGAATATGAGCCTGGACCAGGATTGTTATCAGCTGTTTTCTTAGGGAGTTCTTCCTGAGCCAGCACCCAAGGGAAACGGTAGGTAGCATATTACACAAAATAATGTTGTAGTTATATATAATTATATTGCGTTTTGGCCTACTGGACTCTGTATTCTGAAATCCTCAACGGCCTCCAAGTAAGAACATATGTATACAAAGCCATATACATTATATGTGGGCTTATTTAAGACATGGATCATACAGGGGCGTCATTTAGGGGGGCAGAGAGGGGCATTTGCCCCCCTGATTTTGAGATGTATATAGATTTTATCAATAGAATAATAGTAAATCAGTGAAAAACGCGAAATTTTACTTATATCAAGGGGTCTTGCTCCCCCCAAGCAAAATCTGAAATGACGCTCCTGGGATCATATTCATATTCATATTTATTTGCCTGTTCATAGCTTACAAATGAGGACAATCCTCAATTAAGCATTACAGTTGTCAGATATGATTTACATTCTCTATATATTATCAGTAAGGTAAGTTTCCACAGAGTAATAGCTTTTTTCTAACAATAATTCTAACAAAGTATTTCTAAATATCCGTTTTTCGTTAATGTCCTTATACTTTGTTGGTAATTTGTTATATAATTTTATACAATTCATATACACAGTTTTGCTAAAATTTGCATAATTCTGTTGGATAATATACATATTACAATTCTACCTAGTATTGTATGAATGAATCGTATTAGCTAAAGTAAATAAATACTTGTGCTCGATTACATACATAATTGTGCGATATATATATAAACTAGGTAATGTCAATAATTTATATTATTAAAAATATTTTTACATGAGGATCGTTCAGGCATGCTAAACATTATTCTAATATTTTTTTCTGTATTCGGAATGTACTAGCACTTATTCTCGAATTCCCCCAAAATATAACACCATAGTTTATTATTGAAAAAACTTTGCTGTAGTATAAGGACATGACAGCTTCCTTGCACAAACTACTTTGCAACCTACGGAATGCAAAGCAGAGTGAACTGAGTTTAGTATTAATGTATTCAACATGAGTATTCCATGTTAAATCTTCATTAACATATACTCCTAGAAATTTAATAGATGGTGTTTGACATAATTCTACAGTGTCTACAGTTATTGGTACAAGTTCATTTCTTTGGCCCGGGAATCGAAATTTGACAATGTTAGTTTTTCCTAAATTCATAGTTAATTTATTTATGTTTAACCAACTAATAATTTTTGTTAGCGTCTTTGTAGTGATCCTTTCTGCTTCATTTACTGAGTCTCCACTGACAAAATTTATGTCACCAGCATACAATGTTGACTTCACACAGTCTAGTCTGTTAACCAAATCATTAATATATACAACAAACAAAAGAGGTCCCAATATTGATCCTTGTGGTACTCCTTTTGTTACTTTCATTAAAGATGATTTAAACATTTTTCTTCTGCCATTTACCTCTTTACAGATGCCAACAGTTTGACTACGTTCAGACAAATACGACTTTATCCAATTGTTTGCCACACCTCTGATGCCATAAGAATACAATTTTTCTAGCAAAATACCATGGTCTATAGAATCGAACGCCTTAGATAAATCAACAAAAATACCAATTACATACTTTCCTTTATTTATATCCATTGCTACATCAGAGATGAAATTAAAGATTGCAGTGTTGGTTGACTTCTGGCTTTGAAACCCGTGTTGACTTGTGGATATTATATTATTTAAAAGGAAAAAGTTATTTAGTCGCGCTTTCATTGCTAACTCAAATATTTTAGAAAAGCACGACAAAACTGAAATAGGACGATAATTATTTAACTCCAATTTACTTCCCTTTTTATACACAGGTGTAACTCTAGCTAACTTAAGCCGCGTACGAAAAATTCCTGTCAAAAATGAATGATTTATTATATGACAGAGTTGATGTGCAATAAGAAGAGAACTTTCCTTTACAATCATGGTTGGCACTTCATCCCAACCAGGAGAGCTGGAGCTTTTTAAGCTTTTTATTATTTGTAAGATTTCTTCTGGTGTAGCTGGTTTCAGGAAAAGCGACTTAGTTATTCCACTCAGTAGCTTAGAGTTATTTTCTTGATGAGCTATTTTGATGGGGTTAAATGTTTGTAAAGTTAAGAAATATTTATTAAAATGATTTGCAATCTTATCTGGGTTACATACCACTTGAGAGTTTATTTTTATTGCATCAATTCCTGTTGTTTTTACCTTATTCATCTTACCATTAATTAACTTCCACATAGCTTTACTTTTGTTTCTCGCTGCTAAGATGTAATTTGTACTGTGTAAAAGTTTTGCTGTTCGTATAACTCTTTTGTATGTCTTTCTATAGTATTTTACATATTCAATAAATTGAGGTGTTACATCTTTACACGTTTTTAGTTTTTTTGATAACTCAAGTAGTTTGAGTTTAGAAGTCCTAATTCCTATAGTGACCCATGGTTTCCCCAACCTAACCTTACTGTAGTTCTTTCTGGGAAACGCAATATTGAAGTGAAAGAGAAATGTATCTAGAAAAAAGTTAAATTTACCATCCGTATCACCAATTTCATATATTTTGTGCCAGGTTTCTTGTGCTAGCAAGTGTAGAAAGTAATTAATATTAGTTTTTGAGAAACATCTTTTTGTTATAACTTCTGATTGAGTAGGTACGAATATTTGAGATGTGTGTATTTGCCCTATTATTGCATCATGGTCACAAAAGCCTGGCTTAAAGATATTCAAAGAGGTAACTGACTCTGTGGATTGTTTACTTATTATTATTTGATCTAACGCAGTTTTCCCACTAGTTGGTTTTCTGATAAGAGGCTGCAATCCAAACATATCCAATATATTTTGACATTTTGTTTTTTCTCTTGATTGAACCAGCCAGTCAATGTTAGTATCACCATAAATTATTACCGTACTATATTTCTTACACAGAGACGCAAGAGCAGTTTCAAGATTCCTAAAGAATACATTAATATTTCCTGCTGATGACCTATAGAAGCAAATTATACACATGTTTTCAATTGAAATAGCAACTATTTCAAAATGCAATTCAACAACGAATTGACTTACATTTATTTCCTTAAAACGTAAATGGTCACCTACAAATATACATACCCCACCATGTTGCCTACTAGCGCGTGAATAGTTTGTAGCTAACTGATAGTTATTTAAGTGTACCATATTCATCTGATTAGCAGATAACCAATGTCACTAAAGCAAATGACATGCATACCTTTAAGATCCTCTTCAACTAATACATCAAAAAAATCAAGTTTACTAGCTAAACCTTGCACGTTCTAGTAATATACATTTATTACATTGTAATCACTGTTACCTCCATTGGCTAAGTGCTTGGATCTACAGTTTAAAGTGGGATAACAACTACATGAACTCCCAGCGGAAATCGAATCATGATCTCCCGTGGTCAAGGCGTGTGTGCTAACCATACAGACGCGAGGAAATTCACATAAGCACACACACACATACATCTATTGTTGAGCTGATTTTGAGTGTAACGTCCTTATCAGCAGAGAGGCGTGAACCTACTGATTTACGTCCAATCAGAACTAAATAAGCTTCCGCTCGGAATCGAACCTGTGTCCCCCACGCCAAAGGCACGTACACTAACCGCTTAGCTCCCATCTCTATATATATGATCGTTTAGTGATATTTGATCCTTTGACTAGTGTATTCTAACCTAAAAGTAACTTACCGGAAGTAACATAAACTAAACTAATGTGAACAGAGACTACCATAATTGTAAAATTTCTTATAAAAACTGGACCTCATCTACTAAACACTACACATTGTCCCTCACTTATATTATCTATCGTAAGACACTTATAATGATTTTACACATGTAAAAGAAAAATATAATTGTATTATTTTGTATTTAATTATTAATTGTATTATTGTATTGTAATTGTATTATTTGTTCTTTATATATATATATATCTTTACATGCAAAACATTGAATTTTGCCCATACATCTTCTAAACTGTGGTTCGCGAAAAGTATACCAGCACCCTTCTGATTTTTATGCTTCTTTATAGGTATCCAATTTAACAATACATCGCCTTCTTTTAATATTATAGGATGTGCAGTGTAGTTGGAATAAGAATTCATCAATTTTGTACTTTTATTAAATAGAAATATTTCATAATATGGAAAAAACGTAATTCGGTCAGACAGGAAAATTCCTCACTTTTATTGCACAAAACGGTAGAATTTTCTACGAGATATGTCAACATTCTTCCGAATACGAATCCTAAGATATTTGCTAGGATTTATCTCGTAGTGTATACCGGCCTTATAAGGTAATTCAAGGTTATATATGGTCGATAAAAATTCTTTTCATTTCTTAACTTCAGTGTGCTTATTTGCATTTTAATAGAACGTAATATTGTGGTCTCAAATATTCGCTACTACTACTACTACTACTACTACTACTACTACTACTACTACTGGGCCATTCCACGCGAAAGTGAGCCTGAACCCAAATTTTCGAAAGCTGTTAAAATCAATGCATTTTTACGTATATATGAAGTAAATAGAACGAAATTTACTTTTTCACAAAGAAAAACTTGTTTATACTTAGAATTCACCTAAAATTTTAAGTCTGAGTTGTAAATTTGTAACATGTCAGCTGGGAGGAAAATTTTTATTCTTGTTATCAGTAACATTTTACGGTATATTGTGCATGTTTGGTTGAAGTAACTTCGAGCTGTTCAAGATGCTTCTTTTTGCTACAAGCTGCAGTTGAAATAGTGTTTACAGGATAAAAATTGTTTATAATATCATTAAAGATATAAACGTCAACTTGAGTGTCCTGCCCGTGACAGAAAACTACCAAAAGTTATTGTACTGAATTGCTAAATTTGTGAATGTGGTTCGTACTTAGTAGAAGTAACAATTTTCACGTGTACTTCACATTTACCAAATTTTGGACTAATGCTAACAATATATTTCGATTTATTTCAATTTGAAAACTTGTCCTGCCCGTGACAGTGGGCATGCCACTGGTGGGATAGTTTGTGTACATTGGTTATTCACGATAGAAAATTACTCCATGTGTACTAAAATAAAGCTTTCTAAGCATGAACATTATTTACTTAAATAGAGGATTATGTATTACTGTCAGTATGATGTTTTAACTTAAAATAAATGTCGTATAAATATTATCATTAGTGTCACCTTTCTGTTCGTTTAAAGGGAGCAGTAGGTGGGATTGAAGTACGTACAAAACGGCCAGTATGGAACTTTGTGAAACAAAACAAAGTAATTGTAGAATGTGCTGCTAATTTCGTAGCAGCTTTAAGCTCTTCGTTTCAAAATATATCTGTTTTACTACTATCATTGGCAGAAATTTAAAAAAAAGTTTTGAATAAAAGACGGGAAAATGCTCTTGTCAATTGAATGTCCCCAATCAAAACAGTTATTCCTGCAATTTGACAGTGAAAATTTGGTAGTTCGTCGAACTTTTAAATTAGAGCTTCATCCGTATAAAATCTTTAAATTTCTAACAGACTTTTATTCAGATTTTGAAAATGGTGACTCCAAAAGCCATGAAGGTATCCTGAGGGACGACTTACAAGGCTTGTGCATGTTAACAAGGCTTGTGTTAGACCAGCTGTTGAATATATAACACAATAAACATTTTTGTTGATGGAATTTTTCTCTAGTGGACAGAAAAAGAAAACATAGACATGCAACTATCGCACAAAGCCCAGTAGAAGAGGACGAAGTCGTCAAGGAAATTCGTACGAAGACCGTAAGCGATTGCGGTAAAATTTTCAAGACTGTTGAAGATGTGTCTTACGTGCATTTCGATCAAATAATACATTTGATACCAGCAGTGCTGTGCCCCGGGGGGAGAGGGGGCGAGCGTGTTTACGGCCCCGGGCGTCAAAGTAAGGGGGCGCAAAATTCAGGAGGAAAAAATTATATATATATATATATATATATATATATATATAATGGAAGGAAAACAGTATTAAAAAGTGCTCAAAATCAAGGAAAAGCAGAGCTTATTTTTGAAAATTTTCTTACGCATCGCGCCAACCATAATGACGCTCTGCGGCTGGTCTGTTGATCTCACTCATATTTACGGGGGAGCCGTCGCGACGCGTCGTATACTCTCGCCCCGGGCGCTGATTTTCCACGGCACGGGCACTGGATACCAGCACCTATTTTATATACTGTTAGAAAGTGTTTTGTACGAATTTCCCTACAAGGTGGGTGTAAATGGGCAAATAAAACCATTTCCTAAAGTGTAGGTGGTGAGAAATAAGTGTACGGCATATTATTATTTTTATGTGGTAAAAGCGAGCCTCAACTAAAGTAAATATAATTATTTATGTAAAATGCTATAACAGAACAGCAGAAATTAACTTATTTTCCATTTTATTTCATTTTTGAAATAATTCTTATTGAGATGTGTGTTGATTCACATGGTGTCCTGCCCGTGACAACCATGTGTCCTGCCCGTTACACAGTAAAGTTTAGTTTATTCATTAAATAAATATTTGGCAAATTTCTATTATGTGAAGTTTGTTTTAAAATTTCATCATTTATACATTTCCGTTTAAATAAAAACATTTTGAGCTAAGAATTCACAGAGTTTTGTAACATTCACTTGGTGGGTCGAAAGTCACTTCTCTTTTTTGTCCCCACCCGTGACAGACATTTAGGAATTAATATTTTCTACTCTAAACAGAAAGAAATACTGAAAACGTCAGCTACGTATACTCCTAAGTCTGTACTGCTCATATATCATATATTAGCAGAATTTATGTTGTACTTTTAGAAATATACAACTTTAAAGCATCAAAAATATAGTGTAAATGTCCTGCCCGTGACGATGGAATGGCCCATCTACTACTACTACTACTACTACTACTACTACTACTACTACTACTAATAATAATAATAATAATAATAATAATAATAATAATAATAATAATAATAATAATAATAATAATAATAAAGACAAATTTCGTAGCAAGACAGATTGTATTAAAATCTCCAAAATCGCCCTTACCGGTAGGTAAAAGTTAAAAAATTATCGGGATTGTAGAGAAATACCAGGAAGATCACGACATACCCTCTTCATACGTTCCTACAACTAGCAAAAAGTTAAACGGAATGTTTGCAGGCAGATTGCATGTAGAAAGTAGGGCTACTGAACTCACTAGAGTCCTAAGAAAATTTGTTTTTTAGTAGTGGTTATGCCGTCTAAGCTACAGAAGACTTCGATGATGAAAATGAAATAAATATTAGAATAAAGAAAGTGTGAGGAAGAGGTACCCGGAGAAAACCTGCACACACGGCGTATCTCCAGCACAATGCCCACTAGGCAGGAGCTGAGTGGATCAGGGTGAACCAAGAAATTCAGAACACTTCAGTAATACTAATAATAGTATTAAAAGTTTCAAAAGTTGCATTAAATTTGGCAAAACGTACTTAAAAGTAGGGATTTCGGGGAAAGAGTTTCCGTACTTTCAGGACACATCTCTGCAACTATCTAAATTTTAAATAAAAGCGTTTCACTAAAGTTTTATGTAGAATGTATTCTACTGTATATTAGAAGGAAAATAACTGTAATAAGAATAACTGAATATCACTCAACAGTAAGGTATATAATAAACTGATTTGTAGGATATGCAAACTAATCATAAAAGCTTTGCTACAAATATACCTACGCAGACAAATATTCAATGAGCTTTGAAAAACGAAGTAATAAATTAGCCGATAATATTCAGTCTAGAAACAAATGTTACTTAAAGAATGGACAGACACTATTTCAAGAATCGAGAGAAGCCGAGAAATTTTTACGATACTTTTTGTCTTGTCTCGATACTCTTCTCCAAAGCGAAACGATAATATGTGTTAGCTTTGTCCCAGCTTGAATGTGAAATGTTAATTCTCGAGTTATTTATTTTTTTTTTTTTGTTAGAAACGAGATGAGAAATTCCTCTTCTAGTTGGCAATATTAAACAAAACAGAAACATTCTTGCCCAATTTCAGGTTTCTGTTTGTAATGGGGTTGAGCGATAATTAACTTTTAGCTTTTAATCTTCTACGATATAGTAATTATTATTAATTTATTATTATTATTACTATTAATCGTGAAGTTTTTATACTTCAAATAATGAAACATCCGAGTATTCAACTATCTGAAGATAATAAAACGTGTCTCATCGACACCAAAAATTCTAAAGTAAGAATAAAAATACTTCACCGACGGACATTCGATCCATTAAACTCCAGATTACTGGTCGAGCGCCTTGACCACTGAACCACGACAACTACGAACTAAATGATTCGTCTTTAGTGTTTTCAGGATAGGTTTCTTTGCCTCCGCTTGCAAAGGTGTATGTTATTCTTCTTCATTTCAAAAGGTCTCTCGTATTATTTTGATCATGACATACGAGTAGGTCAATAACCTTCGGCACAGATTATATGAATAACTTGAGTTGTTCTTAAACCTTTGGTTTAGAACTTTATTTCTTCCCCACCCCAAACTACAGATGTGGCAGATTTAATTCTCAGACTCTGCATTTATTAGAAAGCAGTCGCCATTATCTTACCAATGATTTATGTCGGCCACGATACATCAAATTAAACAGAAAAAATGGACGCAGGTTTTTGTTTCGCAATGTTCAATGTTTGAACTTGAACTTTCGAGGTTAGAGGCAGGACACAATCGAAATTCACTGTATCGATTCTAACTTTTGTCATATCCATTTTTAAAAATTCACTATTTTAACACTAGACCTTTCCTATCTATGGCGTACTTCATAGTATTTCAGAGGCGCCTTTAACCCTTAAAATATTTTCCCACACAAAAACGAAAATATCTTCAGATATCTGTTTACTTTTGGTGTGCCAAATTTGAAGCAAATGGGATGGTGACAATTGGGAAACACGAGTTGCCTTATGTTATATATACAATATACACACAATTTCATTCGCCTCGATCCACTCCTCCTACGATAATATTTACTTTTTAAGAGGAGGCCTGTTTTTCCGCACAACCTAAAAACACATCTTCATTTATGTTTTGCGCATTGTCCCTTCACACAGTTTCGTTACAATTCTCCATATCCTTTAGGCACTTCTGACGTATACTTATTAGAACTTTCCATAATTTGTAATAAAAGGTTTCTGCCCCACCCAACTGTTATTTCTTATGAAAATATGAAACACATATTTCCTCATTTCTCGTATACAATATCTGTGAACAATTATATTCACTTCAGTCCACTTCATCTTGCCTTTAGGGCATCAAATTTCACAATTTTGGGTCGGGGCTTATGCACTCTAAAACAGTTTTTTCCACAGCAAATGAAAAAAGCAAATATTTGTTTCCTTTTTCGAGTATTGGGCCTACACAAAATTTTCTTGCAAATTTTCATGACCTTTACGCACTTCTGACATACAGTAAGTAGCACTTTTGATATTTCGTGATCTTTTCGTTTAATGTCCTAGGATTATAGCTGTTAGAATAAAGAAGATCATGGTAAAAGCAAATGAATTATGATGAACGTATTAGTGGAAGGAGAAAGTGGAAGAAAATTGATTTGTCCCAAAAAAAAACAACGTTCACGATGTTGTCCACTTCAAGCTTATTTGCCTTGAGAACGAACCAAGTACCCCATCCTCATATCTGATTTGGAGTGGATCGGGTTTTTTGAGTGGGTCAATGAGACGTGGGCCACCAGCATGTGACTCACTGCGATCGACCAAGCACTGTAACCCATTGTGCCAAACCAACCACTGCGAACCACCGTTATCCATTCTGACACGCCGACCCACTCTGATCTAACCACCCGCACTACTTACTGCATTGTAGACAGTATCCTTTGAATAGTGTTTTGCGAACCACCGTTATCCATTCTGACACGCCGACCCACTCTGATCTAACCACCCGCACTACTTACTGCATTGTAGACAGTATCCTTTGAATAGTATTTTTCCTCCTCGGAACTAGCCATAATAACTAAATACACGTTTCTTATTGGTTGCAGATTTGCGGAAAAGATATGCTTCTGAACACTGGCGAATTCCTCTTCGTTTTACTTTCAATACTTCCATTATTCTTCCTCCTTCATATGTTTCTGTTTACTTACCTGAGATGAGTATCTCTAAGTGAAAAAAGAACTTCTGGCATTTTTCATATTGATATTTGTAATTACAATAATAGAAATAGGACTTATACTACTACATGGCTTTCAAGACACACAGCCTGAGATCTTTCAGATGAGTTAAGTACTAGTAAAAAGAGGTTTTTGAATCATTGCAATAGATAAATTACATCGCGGTGCTTTAGCGATTGGCCATAGAAATTCAAACTCCGATTACTTAGAATTTCACATTCTGGTTTTATTACAGGCATAAACTCTAGTCAATAGAGAAGAGACCGTGGAACATGAGTCACTGTTGATGACGATGTGTTTTCGTGGGGGGTGGATTGGAGCTGGTCAGTGGGTAGTGTGTCAGAGTGAGTCATGGTGGGTTGGGGGCAGAGTAGATCATGATGGGTGGTGGGTCACGGTTGGTGCTGTGTCAAGGTGGGCGGTGGTTCAGATTGGGTGATAGTGGGTGGTCGGTCAGATTGGGTCACGGTTCGCACTGGATCAAGTTTTCATTGACCCATGGCATAACTGCTTCAGATAGTTCAGTGCTCGCGGTCCCGTGTTCGATTCCCACTGGGAGATCCTTTGAAATTGTATATGTCTTCAATGCATCTGTGTTCTGCCCTGTCTTTCAAGGGTATTGAAAATGACTAAAACGAGAATTACTAAATATAATATTGACAAGTTATGAAATACGTTCGGTAAATCAGAAACGAAATTCGTCTGAGACATCACGTTCTAGTTAACGGTTCGAGCTAATCTTAAAACCTGTTTCTCCTGCATGTCTTTATGTATTTCTATGTCTAATTATTTTTCTAATATAAATTTGAAGTCTCTTGACCATACTGTTTTATCACCACGAAAATCAGTGTGTTTCGTCGTTATAGTGTGAAATATCCTACGTACACAATTGTTTTATGATTCTTAATTGACAGAGCAGTCTTAGCGTACTGGCGTGAACATTCGTTTTGTAATTCAGAGGTTCGGCGCGATATCCGCTGCGGGAGGTAAGGGAACTTATATCAACTGTATTCACAGGGGAAATTCTAGCAATATGACGTCACACGTCTGTCTATAACCTTCATTCGTACTGTATGAGAAGTTAACGTGTTTAGCAAACAATCCACGAATACCTAAGAGTCATATTTATAGCCTTTTATGAGTCATAAATGTGTCTGAAAGGATATTGTTTCCTAACAATTATTCCTAACGTCGTCCAGTATTACTCATACTGCTAGAAAATATAATAGTATTTTCGTTCGTCATTTCCAACACGCTCAGTGTATCTGTTCAGCCAAAATTTGTAAACAGGAACTATTCTTTTTTATGTTACTATGTATAGTTTGCTAAGATGTCAATATAACGCATACATAATCCGAATTCATCTATCCAAAGATATCGTGTTACTATGTATCGTCATGAACACAAAAGCTACTTTGTTTCTGTTTAGGCATCCGTAGTTTCCATATTAATATTGTCAAGAAGCTGACACCTTCTTTCTGCTGACCCGTTCAATCTTAGACACTGATATTTCGATAGTATCTCTTAACCTTCCTTTCTTTTCCTATTAACTTCAATATGCTTATTTAGATTGACATAGAACCCAATATTGAGGCCTGAAGTCTTTATTGTTATCGTTATTATTAATAATAATAATAATATAGAAGACAAATTCCGTATGAGGACAGATTGTATTAAAATCTGTAAAATCACCCCTAACATTAGCCAAAAGTTTGCAAATAATCAGGATTGAAGACCACCAAAACCACCTAGATATATCCCCTGCGTACGCCTCTATAATTAGCTAAATGTTAAACGAAATGTATAAAGTTAAATTTCCCCATTAGCAAATGCCGCCACGCGCTTTCGGTCTTCCATCTACAACGGCGGCACGGCCGCTCGAATGTGTAAGCAAATGCGGATCAGTTTCGGTATTCGGGCTGCTGTCGCTAGTGCGTTTGGTGGCTAGATTTCGTATTCGGACCGAAGGCGGATACCCAGCGATTGGTCCTCTCTGACTAAGAGGCGATATATGGACAACGGACCGCCGTCTGGTCTGCCGCCTTGTTCCGAAAGCTTCGGTTCTATGTATTCGCTTTGCGTTTGTCAATTGTCTATAACAGTCCGCGTGTGGGATTTTCCAAGACATTGTGTTTGTATGTAGAGTATTACATTCGTGTATGTACAGTATTACATCATGTGCGTTCTATTTTCAGTTGTTTGCTTTGATGATGATAGTTTAGCTACAGTACCAGATTGTTGGATTGTAGAACAAGGCACAGAGTACAAATGTGCATGGCCAACAACTGGTAAAAATTCGAATATATTTCATCGATATGTGATTTTTCATTTCAATCCTGAGCAATCCTGGAAACAGCACAAGATAAAGAAGCTTTACACCTGCGGTAAGTATATTTCATTTTATATATGATAGATTCATAGTTATTGTCCTTATTCCGATGAAATTTACAATACAAAACGAAAGCACAGACTGTTTAATATAAAGAGGCAGTAACGATACCGGCGGTAATTTCACTTCTAGTTGTCTCGTAATGTTTCATGTATATTGTAGACGTCTTGTTTTATCAAATTTTTGGATGAATCGGTATGTATTGCATTATTAAGGTAACATATATGCCCTTGTACATAAGGAATAATTCTAGTGTAGAATGAACACTATTCAGTGTTCCAACCCACACAGCAAGGAATATTTCCTCAACCAAAAGAAAATATTTTCCTTGATTTGCATAAGGTTTTCCTTCTCTGGAGATTTCCATTCTGATTTCCCTAATGTATTCCGAATATTTCCCGAAAATATTTTCTCAAAAATGTTTGTAAAACATTTTAGAAATTACCGAGAATACATTTTGAGAATGCTTGCCAGAAAGTAAATCCAGGAAAATATTCACAAAATATATTAGAAATATTGTTTTGGATGTATTGTAATATGTTTTTACTGTTCAGAGGGGAAATATTTTCGAAATGATACTAAAAATGTTTTCCATATATGATACGGAAAACAATGAAATGAAATATATTCCATATATTTAAAAAATGTTTTCTAATACGTTATTAACAATATTTTCTATTTTTACGAGAAAATATATTGAATATATATTTTTAAAATCGTTTTGAATATTTTAAAAATAAATTCTTTCGTAATATAAGAAATATTTTTCAGAAATGTTTTAAAAAGGTTTACTTAATTTTTTACAAAAGTATTTTGGTAATCTTCTCATATAACTTAAATGAAGCATTTCCGACCAATATTTTAGTATTATTTCCAGAATATTTTATCGAATTTTGAATATAAAACTTTAAAACAGGGAAAGGAAAATATATTAAAAATGAATAGAAAATGTTTTCCGTTATGTTTTGGAAAATATATTGTGTTTTTAGTGAACCACATTTTCTGATATATTATAGAAACATTTTTACATTGTTTTCAGAATATACTCTTTCGTTACTGGAGAAAATATATTCCTTGTTATATCTGAGAAGTATTCCAAATATTTACCAGAAACATTTTCAAAAAATGTTTGGAAAACATTTTATGAAGTACAGGAAATACATTTTTAGAACGATAGCAGGAAAATAATGTAGCGAAAATTTTCACAAATTGTACTAGAAATATTGTGTTGAATGTAATGTAATATGTTTTTAATGTTGAGAGAGAAAATATTTTGGAAGCAATACTAAAAATGTTTTACATACATGATATAGAAAACAAAATAGGTTCCAAATTGAGTCTCCATAGGACGTTTAGTCTCTGAGCCACTTTTCATACCGATTTGCGTTAATGCAACGCAAAAGTAGTGTTTCATTTGGCCGGCTTAGAAGTCACGCAGATGTTGGTATAGTTCTGTTCACGACATAAAATGGGCTAATTATGTATGCTGTGATATTTTCAGTTGAAACATGGGCTGATCCTGAAATACGAATTTAATTATTAGTGGAGATTGAGATGCAATATAAAGGAATGTTCCTTGCCGGCCTGGCATCATTGGAATTTTCGTATGTTTCTGTGTCGTGCGTGTGTATTTTTTCAAATTTTAAAAATTTTATTCTCAGTGATATGCAGGATTTATACTGTACCAATTATTATCCGGCGAAGTAAAGTACAGGAAAATAATGTATGAAGCTTAAATACTATCACGTTAAGTTGTGTGAAGCGAAGAGTTATCTAAAAGAAGGAATCATGTATTCTCCGACTTCTGATACGAGATCTATAGGGAAGTTAATGGATCGATTCAGAAGCTACGTAGGTACTGAAAATACTTTTCTGAATAGACCTATAGCCACAAAGCTAAATTTTGACGACACATTCGACCTCTTAAATAAAAGGAAAGGGGATAGTGATGGCCAAAGACAATTACAGAAAAAGAAAAAGGAAGAACCATCAGCAGAGGAAGGTAGATATCGACGTTGGAGATATTTTCGATAAAGTATCTTGTGAGCATAAAGTGTAAAGTTAATGTAAACTGAAATGAGTTGCAATGAGTCTGAGAAAGCAAACTATAGATTAGTCTATTCCGTGCAGTTTTACTATCCGGATCCATAGTGTATGCAGTAGTAGGAGTAGCAGTAGAAAGGTTAGAAGCTCCCCCCCAGGGATTCGTTGGGTTCTGTTCTCAACATAAAATGGGCAAATTAAACACTTTCCAAAATTTTTCTGTACATTTTACAATGTGTGGATCCGTATAGTAAAACTGCACCGTCTTTTCTGTTCTAATTTGAGGTTCCTGATTGTAAGGGCCAGGCTTGGGTAATAAAATGTGGGGTCAATTACATAAGGCGAGAATAATATTAATCGTAATGTACAGAATAAATCTGGGATATAGTATACAACAGGTCCTCATCATTTTCCGAGGGCTCACGAAGTTGAGTATTTTACGGATTATTCATTGAGGACCTAGGAACTTGAAAATGGGGTAACAAAGCGATTTTCATTTACTTATTGACTGAAACTTGTACATGACATATACCACCATTTCTACACGTGGTGCAAGAGTTTGAACTATCCTCGAGTACGGTGCACTTTATGTGCGCCTCTGTAGTGTCCTTGTACTTTATATTTCACTATGTGTGTGTGTGTGGGGGGGAGAAGGGACTTGAACACATATTGCATGTCTTGTGCTCGTGGATAGTTCTTACTGTTGCATTACGTACAAACGTGATGGTGTTTCATGTAGAAGTTGTAATAGCACACATAAGAAACGCAGATCACGGTGTACTCATACTGCATATTCCAGTGTGAGTACAACATGATCTGGGTTTCTTATGTGTTCTATTACCACTTGTACATGACATACCACCATTTCTGTACGTGGTGCAAGAGTAAGAACTATCCTCGATTACGGAACACGATGAGGAGCTGTTGTATACTATTACCTAAATCTGCTTAACACTGAAAGATCTGGGGGAACGGACAGAATGGCAGGAGGACAAAATGGCAGGGGACATAATGGCAGGAGGACAAAATGGCAGAGGACGAAATGGCAGGGGACAAAATGGCAGGCGGACGAAATAGCAGGAGGACAGAATGTGTTACAATAAAACGTTAATATTATATTATAGAAGGCAAAAAATACTATTTTTATTCTAACATTAGCACTTGCACTACAGCTGATACAAAACGATCGAGCGAAGGTACAAAAGAAGAACAAAACTCGGTACAATGTTGCCATAACAATTCCAACATCCTCCCACCTTGAGTTACGTTGAGGGGACTAGTAACTCAACCACAACAAACATTATTTATTTTTAAGTATATACAAAAGATCTAATCTGGTAGGAGGTTTCACTTTTCTACCAGTTCGAGTTGTAACAGTTTGAAGTTTTGTTTCACACTCAGTCTCTGTGTTTTTATCACTCACTCCGTCCATTTGTTCATCACTAGGATACACTGCTGGTTCTTTCAACACCTGTGGTGTCTCATTTGAATGAACTTCCAGGGGAAAAACTCGTTGCACTGGTCTCATCATCAATCCGGTACGTGTCTTCAAGCGCACAAGTCGTACTTCACCGTCACGTCCAGGTAATATTTCCACAACTCTTGCTAAAGGCCATTCTAAACGTTTCAAGTTCTCGTTTTCTACAAGTACAACATCCCCTATTTTTATTTCGCTATGGTTTCTTCTAGATTTCCAATGCTGCACCAACTGTCCCAAATATTCACTGCGAAATCTACTGCGTAACTGTTCCCTGAGTTTATGACAATATCTCAACCGTTTTTGTAGGTTAACGGATTCAAAGTTGTCGAGATCCGGTACTCCTACTTCTCTAACTTGCTGCAGAAACATAGCTGGAGTTAAAGCTAATAAATCCGAACTATCATCAGAAACATAAGTTAACGGCCGACCATTCATGACAGCTTCACAGTCACACAACACTGTAATGAATTCTTCATAATTTAGAGAAGCCTTCCCAAGTATTCTCCTTAACAGTCCTTTCATTAATCGAATTAAACGCTCCCACCATCCACCCCACCAAGCAGCACTGGGTGGATTGAATTTCCACTTGATGCGTTTCACACCTGCAAAAGACGTTATACATTTCCAATCCAGTCTGCTCAATAAATTTTCTGTGCCAACAAAATTCGTGCCATTGTCACTGTAAATGACCGAAGGACGGCCTCGACGCGCTATAAATCTTCTAAGGCCTTGAAGAAAGTCACTCGTTGATAATCCGGAAACAAGCTCCAAATGCACTGCTCTATATACTGCACAGGTAAATATACAAATCCAAGCTTTTCCTCCATCTCGTAGTCTAACTGGTCCGGTAAAGTCCACTCCCGTTACTTCAAACACTGCTGCATCTCTGATTCTATCTTCGGGTAGAGCTGCAGGGATTGGTTCCAACTTCTTGGCAGTATATCGTTTACATATGACACATTGCTTTATTATAGATCGAATAGTTTTTCTTCCTTTGAGTATCCAAAACTGTTCCCTAAGAAGACTCAACAAACCTTGAACACCAACGTGACAAGCTTCCACATGTTTACCGTACACTAACATTTTTACTACTGGATGTGTGCTTGGCAACACAACTGGATAACGGAAGGTTTCAACATCTGAAAGTTCTGTAATTTTGGTTTTTATTCTGATGAGTTTGTCATTGTCTTCGAACGGACACAAAGATTTCAAATTCTTGTCGCCAACACCCTCAAAGGAATCTGTTTGAACAAGTCTATTAACAGTCTTCTCTGCTGATAACAATTCTTCAACAGACAATTCGTTGCTTCTTCTTTGCTTAGAACGACAATTATGAATAAATCTTTTCATCCAACCTATTATGCGAACTAATTTTTCGTACTTCGAAGGATACCGATAATACCAGTCACTGTCCTCCTTTCCAACATTAAGCATAGCTGATGAGACCGTCTTTTTCTTTTCCTGCGTAATGATTTCTTCTTTGTACTCATACTTCTGTTCTGGCCATTCCTCCTTGGGTCGTCGCAGCCACGAAGGACCTTTCCACGATTTTGACTCAAGCAGTTGTTCTGAAGTACATCCTCTCGATGGTAAATCCGCCGGATTCATGGTTCCTGGTACGTAATGCCAAGTTTCCTTTTCACTTAATTTTCGGATCTCTTGCACTCGATTGCAAACAAAAGTATTCCATTGCTCATCTCGTTTAATCCATGCAAGAACTGTTGTAGAATCTGTCCAATAACAAATCTGTATACCTTCAAGATTAAAGGCCTCAATCACAGAAGTAGCTAGTCTCCCACCAATAGTAGCTGCCAATAATTCTAATCTTGCTATGGTTGATTTCTTTATAGGAGCAACTCTTGTCTTGGCTTGTACTAACTGCACATTAATGTTTTCTCTAGTAACAGTTCTAAGAAAAACTGCCGTAGCATAGGCTCTTTCACTTGCATCACAGAACACATGTAGACTACAATTTTCTGAATCTCCTTGGATACATCTAGGAAATGAAAGTTCTTTCAACAACGGCAATTCACCTACCCACTGTAAAAATTTCTTCCTTACTGCCCCTGGTACTTCTTCGTCCCAACTTAATTCCAATCGCCAAATTTCTTGCAAAAGGATCTTTGGATACAACGTCACTGGAGAAGTAATCCTTATGGGGTCAAATATCCTGTTTGCAAACGACAAAATAACCCTCTTAGTAAGAACTTCTGGTATGAACCCGTCGCAGCATTCTGGTCTTATTGCCAAAGTGTCAGATTTCGTTTCCCACTGTAAACCTAAGACTGGTACTCCGTTGTCTTGCTCCATCTCTCCAAAAGAAGTGTGCTCCCATCCTCTCAGCTCAAATCCAGCTTTCGCCATTACTTGAGTACTTTCATTAATGAAGTGATGAAGCTCCTCTTCATTCCTTACGCTGGTAACGCAATTGTCCACATAAAAACACTTCGAAAGCTGAGCGATGACTTCTCTGGAATATTGGCTTTTTCCTTCTCTTTGTTTTTCCATTTCTAACTTAAGATGATGTTCTATCACTGCACACAACAAAAATGGACTGCAGTTCACACCAAAAACTACACGCTTGTGACGAAATATCTTTTCGTTTCCCTCCTGGTCAACCCACAAAAATCTCAAAAAGTCACGGTCTCTTTTACAAACACTAATTTGTAAAAATGCTCTCTTGATATCGGATACAACTCCGATTCTATTTAACCTAAATTTTATCAAAATTGAGGGTATCATTTCGATCAAATTAATGCCCTTCTCTAAACACTGATTCAATGAAGGATAATTTTTCTCCCTGGCTGATGCATCGAAGACGGGACGTATTTTCGTCGTACTGCTTTCCTTGACTACATGGCGATGAGGTAAATAATGCCCTTCTCTATCCTTTTCTTCTGGTGGAACTTCTTCTATTACACCATCATATATCCATTCATTCAACACTTGTTGATAGTCTTCGTAACGGTTTTCCTTCTTCAACTTAGCAATAAGTGTATTCAATCTTCTTTTGCACATCTCAATATTACTAGGAAGTGTAGGATGTCCTTCTATCCAAGGTAACATTACTTCGTACCTCTTCTCCTCATTAATAGCTACGGTCTTATTAAAGTAATCCATTACTGCTTGCTGAGCTTCCAATTCTGTCTTCTTTTCCGCAGGATCTGTGATACCAAGAACATCTAACCGCCATAAATCCGCTATAGATGCTTCTTTACAAAACATGGACATCGTTGCCATAGACGAGAATTTAACATCACCACGTACTTTAACTTTGCCCATTAAAACCCAACCAAGCAATGTTTCCATAGCTACCAATCCGGACTTCAACACAATTCTTTTCCCAGTAAAAAGTTTTCCTGCAATGTCAGAACCAATTAAAATTTCTAACTCGCCAGGGTTCCTGTCGTAAATTTCTACATCAAAATTTTTTAACTCCTGTATCCAAGGACCTTCAACTACTGACGTCACATTGCTACATATTGTATCTTGGTTCAGCGCTTCAAAATTGCATGCATAACCTCCTTTCAGACTATACAACCTAACTTGATAACAACTATGTTCATAAGGTGCAGAACAAATACCTCCAAAGAGTGCATGCATAACACTTTCTTTTTTAACACTTTCGTATCCCATTTCCAATGCGGTAGCTGTTCGAATGTACGATCGTTGGGAACCTGTATCTATAATTGCTCTTACCTCCCTTTCTGTCTGTTGACCCCTTACTTTTACAACTAATGTTTGCAAAAACATTTCGGCATACACGTTATTAGTTAATGTATTTTCAATAACCGGTTTCGTTACACTTTGTTTCACTGTACCGTCATTTTCCTTGTTACCTTTTGGTCCCTTGCACATAATGTATGAATGTTGTCCCTTGCACTTGGCGCATTTTAATTTTACTCTACATCTACCGCTAACATGCCCCGGTTTTAGACATTTGAAACAACAACCTTTTGCTTTTAACACCTTTGTTTTTTCCTCGAAAGACCAGTTACGTGCCTTCGAACACTCTTCGGTAACATGAAAATCACTACAAAAAATACATTTCTCTGGGTCACCTTTACAATTAACTAACTCTGCCGCTGTTGGAATAGTTTCTGTGGGACTACTTTGATCCTTCCTTTTCTTTATCGCACTGGAGGTATCTTTCAAATCAAAGCTCGCAAGTGCAAGTGCTATTCGCTCTTCACTTTCAACTTCTTTTCTCACAAACAACATTAAATTTTCCAGTCTATTTTCCACTGTAGATTCTCCATAGTTCGTAGTTCCCCTTTGCCATGCTCGCAAAAGTTCCTCAGGTAAACACGATTCCACTAGTGGGTACAGCATTGCTGCGCATTTGTCTGTCGTCACTCCTAATGTACATAATGCTCGTAATTGTGACTCAATTTTGTCGTACAAGGCACTGAGTTCTAATTGCTTATTACTGTTCAAATTGCTTAACACCAGTTTTAAAAGTTCCCTCACATACACTTCTACCAATGTATCTTCACGACCGAAACGTGACTTCAAACCTTCAATCACTTTCGGATAGTTTTCTTCACATAACGGGAAACTTTCAACAAATTGGCGTGCTCTTGAACCGGGTAGAGTGGCCTGAACTAAATACTGAAATTTGTCACTGTTTGCAATATTCGTGTCCGCATCGATTCGATTGAACTGACTCCAAAACGGTAACCAATTCTTTAAGTCACCATCAAACTTCTTCAATTCAATTACCGGTAACTTAATACCCCGTTTCTTACCTTCTGTCGAAACACTGTCTGTATCACGAGTTGAATTTGATGCATGCTTATCGATCAACTCTTGAACTTTCGTACGAAGACTAAAATGTCAGAACATACTTATCTTGTGCTTCTGTTTCCTGAATCAAATCATCTTCTTCGAATTCTTCTTTTAATAACAGTTCAATGTATTCATTGTGTGCTTCATCAACTGCCCTGTATTTATCCTCCAATAATTCAAAGTTCACTTTAAGTTCGTCAATGTTCACATTCGCGGCATTACAGCACTGTTCCACATTTTTTGCGATTTTTGTAAATACAGCTCTCGCCACTGTTCTCACTCTTTTTGCCTTCTCCATTATTTAAATCGTTTTTCAGTCGTGTCACGGTCGCCAGTTGTTACAATAAAACGTTAATATTATATTATAGAAGGCAAAAAATACTATTTTTATTCTAACATTAGCACTTGCACTACAGCTGATACAAAATGAGCGAGCGAAGGTACAAAAGAAAAACAAAACTCGGTACAATGTTGCCATAACAATTAATCAGGAACTTAATTTGAATTGTCGGGTTTTAAACTATTTTGTTTCTTGCTTGATAAATGAAATTTCAACATAAATTTTCGATTAATTCATTATGCTCCAAAATTCGAACTGCTAATAATATTTCAATTCTAATTGACAGTCATTTACAAACACCTTACTATTGCAAGCTTTCTATTCATACCAACAGAGTCTTAATGAAAGAAATTAGTTTCAGTCGTTTTCTTTTTTATATATATTATTTAAGATCTTTCTGGTTATTACTAGAAGGAAGCAGCTTTTATCTTTATTTCTCACTTTGATCTGTATATGCTCAAGTGAAGACAAACAGTTTCAAAAGTTATTGAAGTTATTTGCAAAACATTTTAAGTAACAAGCAAAAAAAAAAAAGTAAATATATACATCCTCCATATTTACCCTTTCACTGTGGAAGGCGACGGAAAAAAATTTCCCTAACCTGCGAATGCCGATTATAGTCGACGTGTTAAAATTTGTCTGTATCTTGGGTTTGTCGATTGTAGTCACCAAAGGTTTTCTGTGTGAATTCTATTGTTTATCGAAAACAATAGAACACAAACAAAAATGAACGGTACAACTTTGGCGACTACTCTCGACAAAGCCAAGATACGGACAAACAAAGTTTAACACGTCGACTATCGTCGACATTCGCATGTTAAGGAAATTTGGTTCTTTTGACAAAAGTCGACTTCCTCTGTGAAAGGGTTAACTTGCGAATAAACTAACCTCGGTATTGTACAAAGGATCAGATACTTTCTGTGGCAAAGAAAACGAATTAAAATTGGTCGATTCGACTCGTTCTGAAGTTTCTGACGAGAGGATATGTAGGATGTGTACTCATTATTTTCTGGTGAATGTCTCTAGTATTTTTAAGTCTATAAAATATGCATAAGGACAAATTCAAGGGAAGCTCGGGGCAAAAATTATCGGAGGAAACAAATTGTAGAGTACTCACAAGAAACACTAGAACTTTAGGTAGACATAGGATCTCCCGTTTTCAAAGGGTCTAGGATATTTCGGTGTAGGGCGTTTTGGTGTAGGATGTTTCGGTGTAGGACGTTTCGGTATACGGACGTTACGGTGTAAGGACGTTTCGGTGTAAGGACGCTTGGCAGTAAAGGACGTTTCGGTGTCTAGCCTAATATATGATTGCATTAATCATATGCTTGTAATGAACAGTCATGAAGTGTCATAGTGTAGCCACTCTGCAATAGTGTAAACTGATTAACATTGTTATTGAGTCTCATTGTTATTGCTCAATCTCTTCGTAACATTGGCGTATTTTTTCGTTTTTCTGACTTCATGTCCGCCAATTAACTTATTTGTTCCATTTGAACAGCACTAACAAGGAGACTTACGGAAGTGTAATTTACTGATTTGAATAAAACTTTGCATACTTGTAGAATATCAAAAAATAATCTTCACGATATTTTTTTACTTTGGTAATGGTGCGGGTTTAAGGGTAGAAACCACCCTTTGAACGTTAGAGGTGGCCTCCAAGCATAAACAGAAAATAATTATTGAAATAGAAGATTAAATGATACGGCCAGCTTACTGCCAAGGGGTTTTAGGACAGGTGGTTCAGAACCTGACGTTAAAATTACAAAATTCAAATTGGCGGATCCAATATGATTACAATTACAAATAGTCTTCTGGTTTGAAATGTTCTGCAGTTAGCCAAGAACAATTATAATTGGCAGGGGCTACTGAGAGAGGGTGCAGACTGATTTGAAACCCCCTTCTGTACTTATTTTAACAGGACGTTTGATTAAATCTATAGCCCAAAAAGTTAGAAGCCAGTGCCAGTGCATTTGTCCCGAAGATGAAGCAACACATGTTATTGGAAAAGAAAATATTTATAACTCTGATCAATACGGTTTAATTTGGAAATGCAGACGGGACGTACTCTAGTGTTTACAGAGATACAAACAGTAGAAAGTGTGACACAGTCAGTAAATTCTATGACTCGTAGCTACATCATACAGCCTTTAATTTCTGCAAATAGTGTTTTATTATCACCACTGTTAAGTGTTTTGTAGGAAAACAATGGAACATTTGGTCTTATAGTCCAACACAACCTCTTTAAATTTGAAAATATCCTTGTGAAAGCGTCAAATCCAGGATAATTAACATCAAGTGTTGTGAGATCATGGTTCGAAGAGATTTTTCTTCAAGCGTCTAACGCAAAGTCCATTTTGTTATTAGCTTCGTGGAGTGGTCACAATTCATCAATTTTGAACCTATTTTAAGAACAAAAGAGTAACTCATAATAGAAACCATTTCTGCAGGAACAACTGGTAGGATTCAGCCTCTTCTTGTGTTCTTTAGGCCGTTAAAAATTTTCTTGAGGCTCTTTTCTGACACTGTCCTCTACAACTATAACATGAATTTATATCTCCGTAAAAATACAATATCCCAACACTGATTCATAATCAGTTTTCTTCTCCTAGATTTGCTAATCTTATTGGGTATGCATGATATAAAAGTGGTTATTTGGAAGAAAAACCACCTGTGTTTGAAAATTACCTTTCAAAGATTGTGCAGTATTTTGCGATTTGTGCACAGTTATTGCCGTAATAAGGTGTGTGTGGTGTGCACAATGTTTATGCATCGCACAATGTTTATGCATCACACACTTTTTTTACTATATATCATTACCATAAAACGTTTTCCCAATCAATTCATAACTATAACATTTGAGGATACAAGAAGTTCTGATATAGAGTGAAGCGAGGGGACTCACTATAAATAAGTAACCCCTGTCAATTACAGCAGCATTTAATTTTTATTTTATTTTCTAATTTAAATTTTCTACTTCATGAATTTATTTCTCCCTAACGAATAATTTTCATTTTGAAGAGTGGACGTTTTGGTGTAAACATTGGAACTTTTACACCGAACCAGCCTCACACCTAAAC